>NW_028167181.1:3093556-3097423 GCF_964263955.1 Coregonus lavaretus
GAGACTTACAGTAATTTGTTTTCATGAAAACAGTCTGCGTAACAGTAACTCCTTCACCGCAACGATCAAACATAACCACCATCTCCCCTCTAACTTCATACAGGAAGAGCTTTGATATAGCGTCAGTTAGTTAGTTACCTCAGCCCTGAGTTCAAAGCATTGCAGTCCTAAAGAACAACCCTTGTACACAAAGACAAGCTTATGGTAATGTTACCTCTCTCTCTCTCTCCAGATGCTATCTAGCGCTGAACGATACAGTTTCAAGTAGAGCTAGCCCCCGAGCCACACACACAATAAGCATTTAGATAAACCTTTGTACCTCTGCTTGCCTATAGGGCCCATCATCAGGTTTTTGCAGAGCCTCGCACGCACGCACGCACACACACACACACACACACACACACACACACACAAAAACACACACACACACACACACACACACACACACACACACACTGTAAATCAATATAGACTGCTAGCACCATGCGCTAATGAAGTTTAGCCAAAGCTTTTTTAATGAAGTTTCATTCATATTTAAAAGTAAGACGGAGGGAAATGGATGAGCTTTATCCCATTTCTTATTTAGTATCTACATTTGAACAGAAAGCGGGGCTGGCTGTATGTTGCGTCACGTGTGTGGTTACATTTTGCTTATTGAACATAATCTAGTGTTGCCTCATGAGGAGTTAAAGGCTGATATGTGTGTGTTCATGTGTGTGTATAACGTGCGTCTGGAGGCTGTTCATGTGTTTTAAAGACCGACGACAATGTTTGGAATAATTTTTGTATGTTTCACGTTTCATAATCATCTCATAGAGAGTAGTGTAGCTTGTTGTGTATTTTAAAAATTTAACATAAACGCAACCATGCTGTAATATATCAAATGTGTGAATTTTTTTATACTGCTATAATACTTTATATGTCAGGTATACAGGAGGTTGGTGGCACCTTAATTAGGGAGGATGAGCTCTTGGTAATGGCTGGAGCGGAATCAGTGGAATGGTATCAAATACATCAAACACATGGTTTGATGTCATTCCATTTGCTCCGTTCCAGCCATTATTATGAGCCGTCCCCTCAGCAGCCTCCACTGGTCAGGTATCTTTGACATATTGTGCCGTCACCCATGCTGCACCATGTGCTCTACCCATGCTGCACCATGTGCTCCACCCATGCTGCACCATGTGCTCCACCCATGTTGCACCATGTGCTCCACCCATGCTGCACCATGCCAGTTTAGGTTATGATGACTGTTTGCAGCTCTATCACAGCTGGGAATGCCTCCAAGGCAACATGCAGCTATTCTTTACAAGTGAAGTGTTTCTCTCTCTTTATCCACACCTCTCCCTCTCTACCTCCCCCTCCCGCTCTCTCTCTCTACCTCTCTCTGATCCACTGTATATTGTAATCTCTCTGCTGCAGCAGGTACACACCAGAAAATAAACACTCTTTAATCCTTGTTTACGTTGTTGCTGTTCTACCTTTCTATCAGACACACAGAACCGTACAGTCTTGTCTGTTTGTCAGAAGGCAAAATTACAACAGAAAAAAAGGCTGAAGACGTGTTTGTTTTTTAACCAAAACTATTTAACATTAGAGTGAACCGTGGATATGGCCTCCAGATATGCCTTTCTTTGTTTATGATTTCATTCAGATAAACAGCTTGACGGCAGCCTGTACAAGCTCTGACTTGTTTTTCTAAGGTATGTTGTAGACCCTCTTCTCATTCTAATACGGTCTTTGATATAATGCTCTTATGGGGGATTCTCACCCAGACCAGGTAAAACATAAAAGAGTAAACTTTTATACAAACAGCTCTGATTTACCTAGGGGGCGTTTTGCGTTTGTTTGTTGGCTCTCAGTTTGTTGGGTTTTTCTGGGAAAGGAAGGTGTGTTTGACTTGTTTTTGGTTTTGTTTAGTTTTTTTCTCAAAAACTGAAATGATATTACAGAATATTCCAAGTGGGTTGGTTGATTGTATATCGCCGTTTCATTTTCATAGGCGCCACCACCACCACCAACTCCCAACAGAAGTCTCAACAGAGAAGATGAACCTAGTCTCAGAACGACTAACGTACAAGCAAATGGCCTCTCGGACAACTCCCTCGGAAACCAGAGCGATCGGGAAACTAAAGTAGAACAACCGCTCCGTTCCGTAAGGTACCCCCAATGTGACATCACAAACCGTGACAGGAAGAGCTACATTTGTATGTACACAATTTGCGACAAGTCTACTAAGCTGTAACAACGTTGCACTACCTGACCCCTTTTAATCGTCCCACGCTAACATTATTAAAAGCTAATCTACCTACTGCTAGTTTATCTGGCAAAGTAATTACTAAGACCGGTCTCCCGTGCCCATTGGGGTGGGACGTGGGAATACTGGTGAAGATCTTTTGTGAGAAATTCCCCCCTCTCGCTCCCTTGCCAGCTAAGTGTGCCACGCTTACAGCTACAGCAGCAGCTGCATTAGGAAGGGACTTAGCCTGCAGCAACACTAAAATGTGCATCAGAGAAAAACAGTTGTTTACTTTGTTTGAACCGCAGTATCTCACCCCTGGGAGACGGTTCACTTGAAGTTTCGCATCTTTCACTTTCTAAACTCGCGACAAAGACATGGATGAATAACAATGTAATTTCCCCACCTCCCTCTTCTTCTTTCACTCTATCTTTTCTTTTACCCACCCCCCCATACCCCGTCCCCCCATCCCTCTCTCCTCTCCTCTCAAATTATTCATTGTGTCCGTTAAAGTTTCAGCATGCAGTAAATTGATGGTGACACACAAACCACATTATGTTTCTTCACTCCTTTTTAAAAAGTCAACCAACAGCAGCAGCAGCTCATCTCTCTTTAATTGTGGTGACAGTTGGAGACACCAGACACACACAGATGCATGAGAGGAGGAGAGAAAAGAGTGATGGAGAGAGTGGAGGTAGAGGAGGGGAGGAGGGCCAGGAGGGGAGAAAAGGGATGATGGAGAGAGAGAGGGTGGAGGAGTGATGGAGAGAGAGAGAGTGGAGGAGTGCATTGTGTAACTAAGTTCAAGTGAAGAGGCAGGCAGTGCTCCTAAGTGACCTGGCTTGGCCTTTTTTTTTTCCCATAGTGCCACTAAAGACAAGCTAATGTGGAGGAACAGAGAGGTGCAAGCCCCGTGCCTAGTCTCTGCACACTACCTTAACGAAGAGCATTAACTTTCCCCTAAACAGTCATGTCAACCTTTTGTAACGTCTACTTCCCTATGATACACATTAATTGTATTGCTCACTAAAACATATCTGTTCATAGGTTGAACCATCTTGGAATTCCAGATGCATTGTAACTTTCCCTGCGCCCAGTCACCTATACCACCTGATAAACCAAGATAAACCTCTAATGCAGGGCTGTCAAACATCCAGTAAGGGGGTTCCAATGTGGCCTGAGGGTGGTTTGAGTAAAAAACACAAATAGATATATAAATTTTTTTTGGGGGGGACGAACTCAAAATACTTTAAAATGACTAAAATCTCATCGAAACTGTGTAGAAATAATGGACCTACATTCATGTGTCCAGCTCGCTAATAATCACTTAAATGAACGCTAAGACAGTCTGGTAGCATCGGAAATTCCCAAAACTATAGATAGAGGACCATTTTTTGCTAAATTCTGATGGCAAGGAAATACAACCAGTTTTCAATGCGGCCCTCCGGACCTTATTGAAGACCGAATGCGGCCCCAGAGGGACAAAATTAGTTCTACACCCCTGTTCTAATGCATTGCAGAAGATCCATCTCAAGACATTCGTTGATAGAAAAAGAACACCCATTCCACTGGATGACGAAATGGTGAAGTGTGATGTGTACGAATGTGGGATCTTGGTGATGTGTACA
>NW_028167181.1:3097623-3115123 GCF_964263955.1 Coregonus lavaretus
TAAACGTCTACGTTGGAGGATAAGATGGCAGGCTTTGGCACATTGTTACCTGATAAAACGTCACATAAGTTCTTATTTTCATCAAGACCGTTAACATGTTCATTTTGTCTGGACAGCTGACAAGAAAGCTCATTCCTAATTGCGTTGTATAACTCACAGTAAAACAAGGCATGTGCTTCAGTTTCAATGGAACCATCGTTACAAAAAGAACATACAGGTTTATCTAGGGGAGTGGTTGTGTATCGACCAGTCTCAATAGTGAGAGGGGCCACTTTAGCAAAAGAGCTTCGATATTTCTTCAATATTGCTTGGATATGTCCACGTTGTTGTTAATGCTTTAGTCATGTCAAAGTATCACTATTGAGCTGTTACCACCTCGAAGTGGTATAATACCATCACAATCAAAGCAGTCTCCCTGTGTCGCGCTGCCACAACACAGTTTATCAATCATATGCTTTTCTATACATTACCTTCTCCTCCATTCCAGACCTGTCAACCTCCTTTACACTCACAGGGCCACAGAGGGACGTGAAGGGCCTCCTCTCTTCTCCTCTTACACCCATTGATCATCTGAGCCTGATGGCATGTTACATTAAAAGGCCAGGCTCTCGTCCATCTGCCACCATTATTCATCCTTATCTCCCCATGAATAGTAACTCTCAGGGGGGGAGAGTGCAATAATCTAGTCCCAGGCTTCAGGCTCCAGGGAGGCCTTCCCAATGGATTATGGGTCTTCAGGCCCAGTAATGGAAGAAGTCGTCCTATGTATGAGGATTACCCAGAATCCCAAGTACCTCTCCCTCATAGAGAATGATAGAGGCCTCTAGTGGCCAAAAGGCCGTTTTAGCATGGGCAGTATCATTGAGGGCTTCCACCATTTTAATGTATTCAAATGGGTGGAACTTCTAACTTTATTGGCTGATCCCTCCTGATGACCCTGTTGGAGTCATGTCCCCCCATGAGGAGGCATCAGCCAATCGTGAAGAAGAAAATGAAATAGTTCAAAATGGAGATTGCCTCAATGGCTCTGCCCGTGCGCTCACAGACGCAACTATATGGGAACTATATAGGCATGCTTTTTCTATCATTCTCTATGCTCTCCCTTTCCCTCTCCCATACTTCCTGAAACGTCATGTACAAACAGGAAACCAAACCTACTAAAGCCCATCTCTAGGTGTGTACATGTTTTCCCTTTTTCACAAACAGGAAAGACCACCAGAGACTTACAGTAATTTGTTTTCATGAAAACAGTCTGCGTAACAGTAACTCCTTCACCGCAACGATCAAACATAACCACCATCTCCCCTCTAACTTCATACAGGAAGAGCTTTGATATAGCGTCAGTTAGTTAGTTACCTCAGCCCTGAGTTCAAAGCATTGCAGTCCTAAAGAACAACCCTTGTACACAAAGACAAGCTTATGATAATGTTACCTCTCTCTCTCTCTCCAGATGCTATCTAGCGCTGAACGATACAGTTTCAAGTAGAGCTAGCCCCCGAGCCACACACACAATAAGCATTTAGATAAACCTTTGTACCTCTGCTTGCCTATAGGGCCCATCATCAGGTTTTTGCAGAGCCTCACAAGCACGCACGCACACACACACACACACACACACACACACACACAAAAACACACACACACACACACACACACTGTAAATCAATATAGACTGCTAGCACCATGCGCTAATGAAGTTTAGCCAAAGCTTTTTTAATGAAGTTTCATTCATATTTAAAAGTAAGACGGAGGGAAATGGATGAGCTTTATCCCATTTCTTATTTAGTATCTACATTTGAACAGAAAGCGGGGCTGGCTGTATGTTGCGTCACGTGTGTGGTTACATTTCGCTTATTGAACGTTATCTAGTGTTGCCTCATGAGGAGTTAAAGGCTGATATGTGTGTGTTCATGTGTGTGTATAACGTGCGTCTGGAGGCTGTTCATGTGTTTTAAAGACCGACGACAATGTTTGGAATCATTTTTGTATGTTTCACGTTTCATAATCATCTCATAGAGAGTAGTGTAGCTTGTTGTGTATTTTAAAAATTTAACATAAACGCAACCATGCTGTAATATTTCAAATGTGTGAATTATTTTATACTGCTATAATACTTTATATGTCAGGTATACAGGAGGTTGGTGGCACCTTAATTAGGGAGGATGAGCTCTTGGTAATGGCTGGAGCGGAATCAGTGGAATGGTATCAAATACATCAAACACATGGTTTGATGTCATTCCATTTGCTCCGTTCCAGCCATTATTATGAGCCATCCCCTCAGCAGCCTCCACTGGTCAGGTATCTTTGACATATTTACATTTACATTTTAACATTTTAATCATTTAGCAGACGCTCTTATCCAAAGCGACTTACAGTTAGTGCATACATTATTTTATTTATTTTTTTCATACCCCCTGTGGGAAACGAACCCACAGCCATGCTCTATCTACTGAGCTACATCCCTGCCGGCCATTCCCTCCCCTACCCTGGACGACGCTGGGCCAATTGCGCGCCGCCCCATGGGTCTCCCGGTCGCGGCCGGCTACGACAGAGCCTGGATTCGAACCAGGATCTCTAGTGGCACAGCTAGCACTGCGATGCAGTGCCTTAGACCACTGTGCCGTCATCCATGCTGCACCATGTGCTCCACCCATGCTGCACCATGTGCTCCACCCATGCTGCACCATGCCAGTTTAGGTTATGATGACTGTTTGCAGCTCTATCGCAGCTGGGAATGCCTCCAAGGCAACATGCAACTATTCTTCACAAGTTAAGTGTTTCTCTCTCTTTATCCACACCTCTCCCTCTCTACCTCCCCCTCCCGCTCTCTCTCTCTACCTCTCTCTGATCCACTGTATATTTTAATCTCTCTGCTGCAGCAGGTACACACCAGAAAATAAACACTCTTTAATCCATGTTTATGTTGTTGCTGTTCTACCTTTCTATCAGACACACAGAACCGTACAGTCTTGTGTCTATTTGTCAGAAGGCAAAATTACAACAGAAAAAAAGGCTGAAGACGTGTTTGTTTTTTAACCAAAACTGTTTAACATTAGAGTGAACCGTGGATATGGCCTCCAGATATGCCTTTCTTTGTTTATGATTTCATTCAGATAAACAGCTTGACGGCAGCCTGTACAAGCTCTGACATGTTTTTCTAAGGTATGTTGTAGACCCTCTTCTCATTCTAATACGGTCTTTGATATAATGCTCTTGTGGGGGATTCTCACCCGGACCAGGTAAAACATAAAATAGTTAACTTTTATACAAACAGCTCTCATTTACCTAGGGGGCGTTTTGCGTTTGTTTGTTGGCTCTCAGTTTCTTGGGTTTTTCTGGGAAAGGAAGGTGTGTTTGACTTGTTTTTGGTTTTGTTTAGTTTTTTTCTCAAAAACTGAAATGATATTACAGAATATTCCAAGTGGGTTGGTTGATTGTATATCGCTGTTTCATTTTCATAGGCGCCACCACCACCACCAACTCCCAACAGAAGTCTCAACAGAGAAGATGAACCTAGTCTCAGAACGACTAACGTACAAGCAAATGGCCTCTCGCACAACTCCCTCGGAAACCAGAGCGATCGGGAAACTAAAGTAGAACAACCGCTCCGTTCCGTAAGGTACCCCCAATGTGACATCACAAACCGTGACAGGAAGAGCTACATTTGTATGTACACAATTTGCGACAAGTCTACTAAGCTGTAACAACGTTGCACTACCTGACCCCTTTTAATCGTCCCACGCTAACATTATTAAAAGCTAATCTACCTACTGCTAGTTTTTCTGGCAAAGTAATTACTAAGACCGGTCTCCCGTGCCCATTGGGGTGGGACGTGGGAATACTGGTGAAGATCTTTTGTGAGAAATTCCCCCCCTCTCGCTCCCTTGCCAGCTAAGTGTGCCACGCTTACAGCTACAGCAGCAGCTGCATTAGGAAGGGACTTAGCCTGCAGCAACACTAAAATGTGCATCAGAGAAAAACAGTTGTTTACTTTGTTTGAACCGCAGTATCTCACCCCTGGGAGACGGTTCACTTGAAGTTTCGCATCTTTCGCTTTCTAAACTCGCGACAAAGACATGGATGAATAACAATGTCATTTTCCCACCTCCCTCTTCTTCTTTCACTCGATCTTTTATTTTACCCCCCCATACCCCGTCCCCCCATCCCTCTCTCCTCTCCTCTCAAATTATTCATTGTGTCCGTTAAAGTTTCAGCATGCAGTAAATTGATGGTGACACACAAACCACATTATGTTTCTTCACTCCTTTTTAAAAAGTCAACCAACAGCAGCAGCAGCTCATCTCTCTTTAATTGTGGTGACAGTTGGAGACACCAGACACACACAGATGCATGAGAGGAGGAGAGAAAAGAGTGATGGAGAGAGTGGAGGTAGAGGAGGGGAGGAGGGGAGGAGGGCGAGGAGGGGAGAAAAGGGATGATGGAGAGAGAGAGGGTGGAGGAGTGCATTGTGTAACTAAGTTCAAGTGAAGAGGCAGGCAGTGCTCCTAAGTGACCTGGCTTGGCCTTTTTTTTTTCCCATAGTGCCACTAAAGACAAGCTAATGTGGAGGAACAGAGAGGTGCAAGCCCCGTGCCTAGTCCCTGCACACTACCTTAACGAAGAGCATTAACTTTCCCCTAAACAGTCATGTCAACCTTTTGTAACGTCTACTTCCCTATGATACACATTAATTGTATTGCTCACTAAAACATATCTGTTCATAGGTTGAACAATCTTGGAATTCCAGATGCATTGTAACTTTCCCTGCGCCCAGTCACCTATACCACCCGATAAACCAAGATAAACCTCTAATGCAGGGCTGTCAAACATCCAGTAAGGGGGTTCCAATGTGGCCTGAGGGTGGTTTGAGTAAAAAACACAAATAGATATATATTTTTTTTTTGGGGGGGACGAACTCAATATACTTTAAAATGACTAAAATCTCATTGAAACTGTGTAGAAATAATGGACCTACATTCATGTGTCCAGCTCGCTAATAATCACTTAAATGAACGCTAAGACAGTCTGGTAGCATCGGAAATTCCCAAAACTATAGATAGAGGACCATTTTTTGCTAAATTTTGATGCCGAGGAAATACAACCAGTTTTCATTGCGGCCCTCCGGACCTTATTGAAGACCGAATGCGGCCCCAGAGGGACAAAATTAGTTCTACACCCCTGTTCTAATGCATTGCAGAAGATCCATCTCAAGACATTCGTTGATAGAAAAAGAACACCCATTCCACTGGATGACGAAATGGTGAAGTGTGATGTGTACGAATGTGGGATCTTGGTGATGTGTACAAACCACACCCCCCATCAGTCTACTCTAGGGGGACTGTAGGACTGTGATGCCTCTAGATAAGGGCAACAAATGATTTATTGATTAGTGCAAATGCAAGTGTCGCTCCTGTCATTCCTGCTCAGGCTGCGTTTTAAGTGTCCAAGTCCTCCTTTCTGATCCAGTTGATTATTCTGTCTTAATTAACCTAGTCTATAGGGATACAGGGAGGCTGGAGTGTTATAGACTGGTCCCAGATCTGTTTTTACCAGGCTAGGAGTGTGCTAGGAGATAAAGGATACTGTAAGATAAAGCCTCAGGACTGTGGTTGCGGCTGGTTTGATGTTACTACACTCCTAGAAAAAAGGGTTCCAAAAGGGTTCTGCGGCTGTTCCCTTAGGAGAAACCTTTTTGGTTTCAGGTAGAACTCATTTGGGTTCCATGTAGAACCTTCTGTGGAAAGAGTTCTACATGGAACCCAAAAGGGTTCTAGCTGGAACCAAAATGGGTTCTTCAAAGGGTTCTCCTATGGGGACAGCCAAATAACCCTTTTAGGTTCTAGATAGCACCTTTTTTTCGAAGAGTGTAGCCACCTCATTTCATTTAAAAACTCAAGGCTTCGAGGGTAAGCAGTATTTATGACACAAATCTTTCTTAGGATGAGGGTACAGGTTATTGTAATCCTCTTTCTCTGGCTTGTTCTGCTTCTCTGACATGCGATAGGGACAGCAGTAAAGTGGCACCTTGCACCTGCGATCAGAAGCAGATGTCTGTGCTGCACATAGCCTCACCTTTCACTACACACCTCAGTGGAACCATGAGAGCCATTTGAACTAAGTATTCTTCTCTGTGGCCACTGAGCACAGTATCACTCTGACTTTGAAGATCATATATAACCCGAAGTGATGAGAGAGAAAGTGAAACATCTGTGTCATCAAACCCCAAACTTCTTGATTTGACTCAATGTTTTAAAACAGTGTTTTGGGTTGAGATAAAAGACTGTTAATGTGTCAGAATTAAGACAGCTTGTTTGCTTCTTCTTTCACGCGCACTCTTTCTCCATTTCCCTCCCGTGATGATGGGGGGATAAAGAGAGAGAGAGAAAAAAGAAGAGAAAAATTGAACATTTTTACCACGACACAGCAAGAGACAAACAGGGCCAGGAGATCAAAGCAGTACAAAATGTTGTGGAATGTAGAGACGTCGCGGTAACGTGCTGGGTACGGGTCCATCTCACATCGCTGTCACTTCCTGCTCTTTCATCGCCGCGGTAACCCCACTCGAACAGGAAATAAATAACTCATATTTAATATCTATCAGCACATGTGATCGAGGACAGGAGGGAGAGCCCTGGAACGGAGAGCAGAGCATCTTGAGCGCCACCAGACTAAGCGAAGTGTTGAGTAGAGTGATTATTTTTGCTACCCTTGAGAAGGTCTTATTTTTCAAAGTGGAACTAAAAGCATGAGAGACTTATTTCACTCCCCACTATAAGAAACGAGGGATGGAGGCAAGAACGGAGTGGGTGATTTTATGATTTTACTGGAAATGAAAGAGTGATAGAGTGGAGAATGAGAGAAACCCCACTTCTCCTCCATTTGTCCTTTTCTCTAGTTCCTGACATTTCAGCCTGTTCAGTTCAGGCTCATTTCCCACAGTAAGGCAGTGGTGCTGCTATGCTATATTTACAGCACAGAGCCCACAGCCAAAGCTAATGTTATGAGAATCCACTAGTGCCATCCACATTGTTTTACTTCCCCTAGCCTGTGGTGGAGAATAAATACAGTTAGTGACTGCTGCTGCCTGATACAGTGCTACGGGATAACGTTGTTTCTTGGCAGCCGTCGCTTGAATTTGAAAGTACTCCTCTCCTGCCGGAGCGAGGGAAGGGGTGAGGGGCCCTGTCACTTTTGGTCGGGTAATGTTTGACGAACGCATCATGGCGTCACGCTTGACAAGGGGAATGTGGCCGCGGCATGTGCATTAGAGGAGCTAGTCGCTCGCTCCCGGTAGCAGCCAGCAGCTAGGGACAGGTAGTAATGTAGTCCCAGAGAGGAGGACTCTCTCTCTCTCTCTCTCTCTCTCTCTCTCTCTCTCTCTCTCTCTTTCTCTCTTTCTCTCTCTCTCTCACTCTCCATCCTCATCTGCTTACAACTATGTACTTGTCTACAGGCACAAAGAGACCCCCCTTCCCTCCATCTCTCCATCCCTCCTCCACCCCTCTCCCTCCAGCCCTCTATCCCTCAACAGGAATGACTTTAGTCAGAGGAAAGAATCCATTTACAATGTGTGCTTTATACCATCTCCTTGACAATGCAGCCAGTGGATTAGAGACATTTTATTATTAATATTTCATAACCATCTACTTCTCCTTCTGCGGGCTCCGAGTCCTGCCCGGCGAAACGAACAGCATGCACCAAGTGTCTGTTCGGATGTCATCAGAGAGAGAGAGATACGAGAGAGAGAGATACGAGAGATACGAGAGAGAGAGACAGAGACAGAGACAGAGACAGAGAGAGAGGAGCAGCGGGTCCTTCGTAAAAAATAAAAAAGAGAAGTAGGAAGAGTGACACATGATCGTCGGAGTGGTGCATTAAAATGTATCTGCGAGTCAGCGGCTGCCATGATAGCTGGCATAAACTTCTCTTTGAAAGGCGCTCTCTCTCTCTCTCTCTCTCTCTCTCTCTCGTCACTTCACTTGTCCTCAGCCATTCTCTGCTTCCCTCAGAACCAAGACATCTACCCTCTCTGTCCTCATCAATTCTTCACCGCTATTTTGATGTTTATTTCCATAATTTGCATAACCTCTCTCTCTCTCTCGTCTGTTCTTTTTTTCACCCCTCCTCTTTAGTTGGAACGGAGCTGCCTTTCCTCTTTTCCTTAACTTTAAAAACGCTACTCTAAAATTAATGCAAAGGAAATATATCAATATCTAAAGTTGGCATGATGTTGTTGTACATTATTCTCTTTGAAAAGCGATTTTGTTCTTACTTTAAGGGCACTCAGACAGATCAGAAAAGGCTAACTCACACACTCGGGTTAACAAACACACACCCATCTCCATCTTCTCGGGACTAGCCATCGCTCCTAGCTGTCAGTCTGTCTGTCTGTCTGCACCACGGCGGAACATGGCGAGACACAGGTGACACACCAACTTTCTGGGAAGGAGAGGAATGACGTTCCCTTCTATGGGTTTCTTTAACATGTTTCTATGTCAGTGTGGCGCTGCCTTTATGGCTTGTTTTCAGGTGGATCAGTCCTGCTCTCATCTACACTACTCACTAATCAAGACAAACTGTTGAAAGGAACTTTGCACTACATGTTTCCCCATTTGGAAACGAGCTGAGCAGGTAACACCATAGTGACAACAAAAGCTTTCATTGAGTTCGGTGATAAAGCCCTCGTATAAATATAGTATAGGTTCTGACTCAGAAAGCACGCAAGAAAAATTTGCCTTAAATTCTACGTTTCTCATTCTATCTGATCACTGAAAGATTGAAGGGTGCCAATGCCCCTCAGTAAAAGCATGCTGAATTAACCATTTCTAGGCCTGTGCATGTTTTACCTCAGTTCTGAAGTGTTGGCAACACGGATGGGTTTTCCTCTTAGTCTTTTCATTCCTTTTATTCTACTTCAAAACTCACACGTCCCTCCCATTGTCCATTTGAAAGAGGAGAAGAGAGAGGGAGAGAATCCAGACGAGAGAGAGAGAGAGAAAGAGTCCATGCAAATGCCGCATGAAAAATATTAAAAATGTATCCCTGTTCCATTTATATTCAAGGTACGCATCACTCTCCATAAGCAGGGGCTGTCTCTTTAAATCAGAGGAACTGTCACTTCCCTGACTGTCTGTTTACAAAATAGGAGGTTGAAAATTAGACCTGGTCCCCGTGGACAACCTCCTTGTTCAAATCTAAATAATAAATAAATATTTGATAAATAATTTCGGAAGTTTTAATAATGTAAGACGTCAAAGAATTCACTTATAGTGTAGAAAGAAACGGGTGGATAAAAGTAAAAAGGATACTGCCGTAACTACAATGGGTGTGGAGACGTAGACTGGAGAGTGATGTACAGTATACGTCCGGAAGAGAGAGGACATTACGGTTCAGTAGGCTTTGTTACCCCGTTGTCACCCCATAGAGGCTTGTCATATTGGGGGCAGTTGAGGCTGTATGGTGAGTGGGAGATGGAAGAAGAGATAATGGACAGATAATGCCCCGGTCTGGAGGGACAGCCAGGAGGAGGATCAGCTCAAACTTTAGCCCAGCTATGTGAGGGTCTACCTGGGGGGAACAGGTTAGCTTGCATGGGGGGGTATGGATGTTGGACCCAGTTAGGGCCTCTGTTAACTGGCTGATCATGGGCACCATGTAGAGAGACAGATATGATTATGAATGGGGAATTATAAAACGCTCACGCCATGTGCCAAAGCTAGATGTAATTAGCCTTAATTGGCTAATTGGGCTAGATTGGAGGATGGCACAAGATAAACGGCTCTGCTCTCTTCAATGTAGAAATTACAGTAGCTTCAAGTCAAGTCTACAGCTATCATGTGGAGTCTTTTTCGCAGTGCTTCTAAGAGTACATGTGCACATCAGTGGAGGCTGCTGAGGGGAGGACGGCTCATAATAATGTCTGGGATGGAGTATAATGGCTGGAATGGAGTGGATGGATTTTTAAAAACATTTTTACATTTTAGTCATTTAGCAGACGCTCTTATCCAGAGCGACTTACTGGTATCAAACGTATGAAAACCATATGTTTGATACCATTCCATTCACTCCATTCCAGACATTATTATGAGCCGTCCTCACCTCATCAGCCTCCACTGGTCCACATGATCTTCAGTCCCTCGACTGACTGTGGCAAAACATACTGCACTCGGTCTCACACCAACCCATATGACTGTATTATACCGCTCCCTCCAACATATACAGTAGCTGATGTGCTTCTCTCTGTAGCCAATAACCCAACTATGGAACGCCTCGTTAACTCTTCTAGCAGCTAACACACTGGGCTTATTTATACCTGGGAGATGAAATGTCAGGTCTCAGGCCTTCCTAACTTCCTTCCTTCCTCCCTCCCTCCCATCCTCCCTCTCTCTCTCTCTCTCTCTCTCTCTCTCTCTCTCTCTCTCTCTCTCTCTCTCTCTCTTCTCTCTCTCTCTCTCTCTCTTCTCTCTCTCTCTCTCTCTTTCTTTCTTTTCTCTTCTTCCTCCTTCCTTCCTTCCTTCCTTCCTTCCTTCCTTCCTTCCTTCCTTCCTTCCTTCCTTCCTTCCTTCCTTCCTTCCTTCCTTCCTTCCTTCCTTCCTTCCTTCCTTCCTCCCTCCCTCCCTCCCTCTCTCTCTCTCTCTCTCTCTCTCTCTCTCTCTCTCTCTCTCTCTCTCTCTCTCTCTCTCTCTCTCTCTCTCTCTCTCTCTCTCTCTCTCTCTCTCTCTCTCTCTCTCTAATAACACCATCTAGAATTCACATCCTCCAAATAGGTTAATGTGCTCTTGCCCAGAGGGCCCTATATACCTTGGCAGAGAAACTCTCTTTAGCTCAGGTTCCATTAAGCAAGAACACCAGCGCGTATTAGCCGCTTCGGTGTGTATGAGAAGTCCAAGTGTGTGTGTGTGTGTGTGTGTGTGTGTGTTGTGTGTCTCTGTGTGTGTGTGTGTGTGTGTGTGTGTGTGTGTGTGTGTGTGTGTGTGTGTGTGTGTGTGTGTGTGTGTGTCTGTGTGTGTGTGTGTGTGTGTGTGTGTGTGTGTGTGTGTGTGTGTGTGTGTGTGTGTGTGTGTGTGTGTGTGTGTGTGTGGTGTGCGTGCGTGCGTGCGTGCGTGCGTGTGTGTGTTGTTACTACCTGGAGTGATCCTGTCCCTGGTTTTAAATGTTCTGAGAGAACAATGTCTTGGCCCCTGACAGGTTGTTAAAGACAGTGCTGTGTTGAGGTCACTCCTCAGGTGACGTGCATTAGCACTCTGTTCAAACCCCAAAGACACACACTCACACACGTCCACACTCACATGCAGTAGAGTTTGGGCATTGTCATAGTGTAAATGAAAATGACAAGTGGTGTGTACACCATGCAGGTGATGATGTGTGAGAGAGCATCACACACATTGTGAAACGTACCCTGTGGAAGTTAACAGAGGCTCAGTCTTGAAACTTTTCCGAAGGCAAATCCTCCTCTATTTGTGAAACCAATATTTGTTTAGACTGCAGATTCCTAGAGTGTCTCTGTGTTTTTTTCAGAGCACAGTATATCTTGTTTATTAATAAAGAAAGCACACATGAGATTGCAAGGAATACACTTGCCCCTACACTGCAAGCAGAGCAGAACATAGAAATGAAACAGTCATTGCTTCCTTACATACAGTGTAATAAATGTTATTCTTCTCTTCATTTAGAGAGAAAATATTCCCTGCTGGAGATCCTCTTAGTCCTGTTCTAGTTTTAGGGTCTGTTGTCTATTGCTCTTCTCCATCCTCCTCTCTTTCTCTTTCTCTCTTTTTCATCCTTTCCCCCTCTTTCTTCGTCTTGATTCTTCCTTTACTTTCCTCTCTTGTTCTCTCTCTCTTTCTATCTTTCTCTCTCTCTTTCTCTCTTTCTCTCTTTCTCTCTTTCTCTCTCTCTCTCTTTCTCTTTCTCTCTTTCTCTCTTTCTCTCTTTCTCTCTATCTCTCTATCTCTCTATCTCTTTCTCTCTTTCTTTCTTTCTCTCTCTCTTTCTCTCTTTCTATCTTTCTCTCTCTCTCTCTCTTTCTATATTTCTCTCTCTCTTTCTATATTTCTCTCTCTCTTTCTCTCTCTTTCTCTCTTTCTCTCTCTTTCTCTCTTTCTCTCTCTTTCTCTGTTTCTATCTTTCTCTTGATTTTCTGATGACATGTGCCTCTGTGTTCTTCCAGGTTTATTTTTGCAGCACTTGAAATCGTTGACTCACTTCTACTGTATCTTAACAGTTGAATAATTGCCTTTAATAAGGTGTGTGATGCACAGTGGTGCATTTGAGAGCAATTGATCTTGATGTATAGTTTGCTTGATGTATAGTTTGTATAGTTTTAGCCTTAGGGATGTTGAGAAAAGCAGAGGGTGTGTACCCTATAATATACGGGCGGCAGGTAGCTTAGTGGTGCCAGTAACCGAAAGGTCGCTGGTTCTAATCCCTGAGCCGACTAGGTGAAAAATCTGTCGATGTGCCCTTGAGCAAGGCACTTAACCATAAGTGCTCCTGTAAGTCGCTCTGGATAAGAGCGTCTGCTAAATGACTAAAATGTAAATGTAAATATAGCTGCTGTGACTTATGAAGCCAGAGGCCGTTTCTATATCATCATCTGAGTGTACCTCTGAGAGAGTAGCCTACCTAAGGGCTTAGCTCACTGTAATTGTAGTTGACTTTTATGCATTGAATCACTCAATTGATATTGTGCATGGGTTACCAATGGATTATGATATAGTTTAATGTAAATGTCCACGTTTACATGCGCACATGTATTCCGGATAGTAGCTTATATCTTGCATAAGGTCTTATTCGGGATAAACTGTTTACGCGCACCTTTGATATTCTGCTCACGAGTATCACTGTATCCATGAATAAACAGAATATTCCTCATTTAAGTTCATATGGGTTAAATGGAATAGTAACTGAAATATGGACACTGACTATAGGTCTATAACCTCTCACATGTAGTAGTATAGTATTAACTCCTGCAGAATTATGCATTTCTTGCAGTAAAATGAAACAACAAATGTACATTTTGTCTCGGGAACAGGAATGGAGAAATAGGATTTCTTTCTTTCAGCATCTCTTGAGAAAATGCGAATGCACTTGTAATGTGTTATCTTTGATACTGTTATGCAAGCAGACAGTATTTCAACCACATAAAATATGCAGCCAAGACGAACTGAAGTCTTATCAGAAACGTGTTTGTGTTTAATCGTTTTTTCAGCTTTTAATTTCCTTAAAACCGGTCAAACTGATGACATTTGGAAATTTTGCGCAGGACCAATCTTTACACTGTTTTGGAGTTATTGCATTTTCTTCCCGAAATAGACAACTTTACTGGTGTTAACTAGTAGATTACTAATGCATTAATTCTATCCATGTAAGACATTATTCTGGTGAGCACTACTTTATTTAGTCTTCTAGGGCAACAAGTTATGACAGAAGAGAAGCTGCATGTATCTAACTAGTTGACAAACAAATGGCCTACCAAATGTCGGGAATTATAATATGGTACACCAAATGTTTATAAGCAGAAACGTGTCTAAATTAGGGGTGAATGTAGGGTCCTCCAGTGCAGAGTACCAGCAAAATAAATTATTATGGAATTATTATGGTGGATCGATCTACGCAGGTAGCCTACTTTTTCAAATGATTTGTTTAACAATCAGATTAAATCACCACACAGCACCCATGATATGCGAAACTGAGCCTGTGCAGATCGCAGAAAAACAACAGTAAACGGGATAAGATGTTTACATGCCACCGTATCCCGTCTAAGATCAGCACAGCCCAGGCATTTTACCCGGGTTTCTCATAACCTAGATACAAGATTTTTCGGGTTATTGTAAACGGGATGTGTTTATATGCATCAACTCAAAAACAGAATACTTGAGTATCCCGAATAATAACGGGATATTGGTGTGCATGTAAACGTGGTCACTGACTCATATGATAGGGTTATTATAGTCACTTTTTTATTTTTTATTTTTTTAGTTATTCAGACTGTCTTTGCCATATCTACTACAACGTTTTTTTCTGAATACATTGTTTTGAGTTCCGATATTCTGAAGTATTTTACCAGTTTACATTTTAAATAATTTCAAATACATTTGTAAATATAGCCCATTGGTTTTAATAGGCCATTGAAAATTATTACAGATAAATTAGATGGGAAGATTATTCTGATACAATGTCCTCATAGCATCAGATCCAATTGACTAAGCTTTGGGTTTGTAGACATTTCTCTCTCTCCTTGCGCCAGTAGCGTGTTAGATGCTGAATGTACTGTGTATGCCTGACCCCTAGTGGATACGTAGAGAACTGCTACAAGTGGCACATGCCACCAATAATCACGGACTTCTCTCCCATCCTTTTTGGGAAGTTCGGCATAACTCAGAACAGCAGGAATAATGTATACAGCATCAATGCCAATGTTAAATATCTATTTATATTATAATGTTAGTTGTAGGAAAGAAGAATTCCTTTGAAATTAATTTAAAGTATCCGATTTGACAAAAGTAAGAACCCCGAAGCTTTTTATACCAGACAACCAACTACATTTCTTTCTATCTAAATACATCAAAACACAATCTTCAATTATTTATAATATTTTCCACTAGAAGATCCACAGACCCACAATTTAAATAACTTAGAATCCTCTGAACTGCAATAATCGCCTCTATCTTTGAAAACAATATCTCTTCCATTCAATATGTATTAGACAGATTACGTCTGAATAGTCCTAAGAGATGCAATGCATATATTTGATGAATTCTGTCGGAGGCGGCTGGACCAGCCAAATTGTGGACCAGCTAAGGAAGAGACAGTGAAACTAATTAAATGGATAAACGATGTATAGGGCCTCCTTAGAGCATATCTAATTAATACTACTGAAGGGCATTGCCTCCAAGCCACCTAATCTGCTACAGGCAGCCCTGAAACAGCGGAACGCGCTCTGGAGAGAACTTGTTCTTGAGTGTGTGAGTAGTGTGTGTTTCTATGTACGTGCATGTGGCCAGACTTTTTCATATGTGTATGTACCGCATGTATGTGTGCAAAGGCATGTTTAGGCGTTTTCGACTATGTATAACTGTGTGATAGCCTTCAAGTGTGTCCATCTGTGAGTCTACCCTCATATGCACATTTGTTAGAACACTGCACCAGAGCAGTTTCACCCCCACACTCACCAACCCACCCAGGTGGCCCCTCTGGCTGCTGTGTTCTCCTTAGGAGGCCCTGTGCCCAGGGCCATGCCTGGGGCTGTCCTGTGGGGTGTCCCCAGCTCCAGGCCACTCTGGTGGGACTTTCCAACCCCAGCACAGGTCTCCTCCTGGGGCCTCAACCACCACACTCACCCCATCCTGGGCCTGAGGATGGATGGGTAGGGTGTGTAGGAGTTGGGGTTAAGGGGAGGCCATTCCTCCCCCCTCCTCCCCCCCTGTGACCTGTCTCAGTCTCCGAGTGGCCAGTTCTGTTTAGACAGAGAGAGAGAGGCCTCCCAGGGAGCATGGGCTCTCTGTGTGTTTACTTTACTGTGCCCTGGACCGGAACCAAACAGCCAGGCCTGGTAGACGAGAGGAGGGCAGGAGGAATGGGCAGGAGGAAGTGGGCAGGAGGAGAGGGGCAGGAGGAGAGGGCAGGAGGAGGGGGCAGGAGTAGGGCAGGAGGAAGGGGGCAGGAGGAGAGCAGGAGGAAGGGGGCGGGAGGGGGGCAGGAGGAGGGGGGCAGGAAGAGGGGGGCAGGAACAGGAGGGAAGGAGGAGTAGGGCAGGAGGAGGAGGACAGGAGGAGGAGGAAAGGAGGAGGGGGGCAGGAGGAAGCCGGAGGAAGGGGGCAGGAGGAAGGCAGGAGGAAGGGGGCAGGAGGAAGGGGCAGGAGGAGAGGGGCAGGAGGATGAGGGCAGGAGGAATAGGGCAGGAGGAAGGGGGCAGGAGGAAGACAGGAGGATGGGGGCAGGAGGAGGGGGGCAGGAGGGTGGCAGGAGGAAGGGGGCAGGAGGAAGGCAGGAGGAGGGGGCAGGAGGAGGGGGGCAGGAGGAAGGGGGCAGGAGGAAGGCAGGAGGAGGGGGGCAGGAGGAAGGGGGCAGGAGGAAGGCAGATGGAGGGGGGCAGGAGGAGGGGGGCAGGAGGAAGGGGAAGGAGGAGGGCAGGGGGGAAGGTTAACAGTATTTTTTATGTCTGGGTGGAACTTACTGGAAGGGTACAGTGTGTACATTACAGTCGACCAAACTCACAGGCTTTTCTTACAGTGATTGGCAACTTTCTAACTGCAGATATACTTAGAAATGTGATAATAATGTGTATATGATGATAATGGGATGATAATGTGATGATAATGCGATGATAATGGGTAAATATGAGTATGATGATAATGATCTCAATGCATATTAAGGATGACACTGAGAGACAACAAGTTGTGAAGCCAGGTATTTCTTTCTCATGTACTGACCTGTCCACACAGTGTAAACCTCAGCAGAATAAAGGATCAATGCCAGTGTGTCGCTTCGTGGAGAGGCCAGTACCACACATCACCACTAGAAGGCATGTAAGTGACTGAATGAGACACAACCCCAGGACTCTTAGGAGGCTGGTCAGGCCCTGCCAACTCGCCTGGCCTTGGCCATGCACCCAGGGAGGCATCATTTATTTCAGGAGCCTAGAACTATATGGCAGCTGTGAGAGACTGGGAGGGGGGAGAAGAGGGGGAGGAATGTAAGGTTATGCTAACTCCAGTGACACAAAAAGCATTGTCCTGATTTAACGGCTGTGAGATTGTGGTTCCGCCTCACCCCGGTCCAAGAAGCCAGCCACGCTTAATTAGGACACAAATACACACACTCTCTCTCTCACACATCTACCCCTCCTCCTCCTCCTCCTCCTCTTCCCCGTGCCACCTCCTCACCACCTAAAAGATTATTCCTTCTGACTCAGTCATCGTGGGGGTTGAGTTTTGGTTGCCCAACACAACATATTCCATCACCCTCCCAGAGGCACAGGAGGCTAGGAAATTGTTACCAGGGGTTTTAACGTGAAGTTAACCATTTGATGAGTCACCATGTGTAAAGACTAACAACAGGCTGGTCGCTTGTGATTCATACTGTTTCTGTACATGGACAAGTTGTGATTCATTACAGAAACTTGTGATTCATACTGTTTCTATACATGGACAAGTTATGAACTAGAGGAAGAACCAGAAGAATAAAGTGGAATATAACATTCCCAAAACATACTGTAGTTATGTTCTGATGTCAACATTAGCATATCATTTAGAATATGCCCAATACATGACTTCATTCTAAATAGTATGCAGATGTTGATAGTGTGGAAGAGTTGTCTGTTGTTGAAGGTATGTACAGGTGAGGTTGTTCAGGTATGTAATTATACGCTCTCTCAGTATTAAACCCATAGTCAGTGTATTAATGAATGATGTTTTTGTCGATTTTTATGAATGATCTACTTAGATAGAAATACACTGTTTTTCTGTTAGATTAAAGTCTGCTGTATGATTTATTAAAT
>NW_028167181.1:3120123-3170123 GCF_964263955.1 Coregonus lavaretus
CACACACTCACACACACTACACACACTACACACACTCACACACACTACACACACTACACACACTAGACACACTACACACACTAGACACACTGCACACACGTCACACACTACACACACTACACACACTACACACACTACACACACTACACTACACACACTACACTACACTACACTACACACACTACACACACTACACACACTACACACACTACACACACTACACTACACACACTACACTACACTACACACACTACACACACACACACACACTGCAAACACTACACTACACTACACACACTACACACACTACACACACTCACACACACTGCACACACTCACACACACTACACACACTACACACACTACACACACTCACACACACTACACACACTACACACACTCAAACACACTACACACACTACACACATTACACAACCTCACACACACACTACACACACTACACACACTATACACACTCACACACACTACACACACTACACGCACTACACACACTACACACACTCAAACAAACACTACACACACACACACTCACACAAACTACACACACTCACACAAACTACACACACTACTCATCAGTAGAGATCAAGGGTCATCCAATCGCACAGCCAGTGTCACCACACAGCCGACACACTCACACACACTCACACACACTACACACACTACACACATTACACACACTGCACACACTCACACACACTACACACACTACACACACTACACACACTACACACACTGCACACACTCACACACACTACACACACTACACACACCACACACACACACACACACACACTACACACACTACACTACACTACACACACTACACACACTACACTACACTACACACATTACACACACTACACTACACTACACACACTACACACACTACACTACACTACACACATTACACACATTACACACACACAGACTACACTACAAACACTATACACACTACACTACACTACACACATTACACACACTACACACACACACACTACACACACTACACACACTCACACACACTACACGCACTACACACACTCACACACACACACTACACACACTACACACACTACACACACTACACACACTCAAACACACACTACACACACTCACACACACTACACACACCACTCATCAGTAGAGGTCAAGGGTCATCCAATGATTCCTGATCGCACAGCCAGTGTCACCACACAGCCGACACACTCACACACACTCACACACACTACACACACTACACACACTCACACACACACACTACACACACTACACTACACTACACACACTACACACACTACACTACACTACACACATTACACACACTACACACACACAGACTACACACACTACACACAGGTCACACACACACACTACACAAACTCCACACACTACACACACTACACAACCTCACACACACTACACACACTACACACACTCACACACACTACACACACTACACGCACTACACACACTCACACACACACACTACACACACTACACACACTCACACACACTACACACACTACACACACTACACACACTACACTACACTACACTACACTACACTACACACACTACACACATTACACTACACTACACACATTACACACACTACACACACACAGACTACACACACTACACACAGGTCACACACACACACTACACAAACAACACACACTACACACACACTACACAACCTCACACACACACTACACACACTACACACACTCACACACACTACACACACTACACGCACTACACACACTCACACACACACACTACACACACTACACACACTACACACACTACACACACTCAAACACACACTACACACACTCACACATACTACACACACTCACACAAACTACACACACTACTCATCAGTAGAGGTCAAGGGTCATCCAATGATTCCTGATCGCACAGCCAGTGTCACCACACAGCCGACACACACACTCACACACACTACACACACTACACACATTACACACACTGCACACACTCACACACACTACACACACACACTACACACACACACATTACACACACTACACACACTACACACACTACACTACACTACACACACTACACACACTGCACACACTACACACACTACACACACTACACACACTGCACACACTCACACACACTACACACACACTACACACACTACACTACACTACACACACTACACACACTACACAACACTACACACACTACACACACTACACACACTACACACACTTCAGTACACTACACACACTACACACACTACACTACACACACTGCACACACTACACACACTACACACACTACACACACTACACTACACTACACACACTACACACACTACACACACTACACTACACACACTACACTACACTACACACACTACACACACTACACACACTACACAAACTGCACAAACTGCACACACTATACTACACTACACACACTACACACATACACACTACACACACTACACACACTCACACACTACATTACACACACTACACACACTACATTACACACACTACACACACTCACACAAACTACACACACTACACACACTACACTACACACACTACACACACTACACTACACACACTACACTACACACACTACACACACTACACTACACTACACACACTACACACACACTACACACACACACTACACACACACTGCACATACTACACACACATCACACACACTCACACACTACACACATACACACTACACACACTACACACACTCACACACACACACACACACTACACACACTACACATACTACACACACTACACACACTCACACACACTACACACACTCACTCAAACTACACACACTACACACACTACATTACACACACTACACACACTACATTACACACACTACACACACTCACACAAACTACACACACCTCACACACTACACTACACACACTACACACACTACACTACACACACTACACTACACTACACTACACACACTACACTACACACACTACACTACACTACACTACACTACACACAATACACTACACTACACACACTACACACACTACACTACACTACACACACTACACACACTACACACACACACACTACACACACTGCACACACTACACACACATCACACACACTCACACACTACACACATACACACTACACACACTACACACACTCACACACACACACTACACACACTACACATACTACACACACTACACACACTCACACACACTACACACACTCACACAAACTACACACACTACACACACTACATTACACACACTACACACACTACATTACACACACTACACACACTCACACAAACTACACACACATCACACACTACACTACACACACTACACACACTACACTACACACACTACACTACACACACTACACACACTACACACACTACACTACACACACTACACTACACTACACTCACTACACTACACTACACACACTACACTACACACACTACACTACACTACACACACTACACACACTACACACACTCACACACTACACACAATACACACACATCACACACACTCACACACTACACTACACACACTACACTACACTACACTACACACACTACACTACACTACACACACTACACACACTACACACACTCACACACTACACACACTACACACACATCACACACACTCACACACTACACACACTCACACACACTACACTACACTACACACACTACACACACTACACTACACACACTACACTACACTAGACACACTACACACACTACACACACTCACACACTACACACACTACACACACATCACACACACTCACACACTACACACACATCACACACACTCACACACTACACACACTCACACACCCTACACACACGTCACACACACACTCACACACACACTACACACACTCACACACTACACACACTACACACACTACACAAACTCACACACACACACACTACACACACTACACACACTACACACACTCACACAAACTACACACACTACACACACTCACACACACTACACACATTACACACACTACACACACTACACACACTCACACACACTACACACACTACACACACTACACTACACTACACACACTACACACACACATTACACTACACACACTACACTACACTACACTACACTACACTACACACACTACACACACTACACTACACACACTACACTACACTACACTACACACACTACACACACTACACACACTACACACACTCACACACACTACACACACTCACACATACTACACACACTCACACAAACTACACACACTACTCATCAGTAGAGGTCAAGGGTCATCCAATGATTCCTGATCGCACAGCCAGTGTCACCACACAGCCGACACACACACTCACACACACTACACACACTACACACATTACACACACTGCACACACTCACACACACTACACACACACACTACACACACACACATTACACACACTACACACACTACACACACTACACTACACTACACACACTACACACACTGCACACACTACACACACTACACACACTACACACACTGCACACACTCACACACACTACACACACACTACACACACTACACTACACTACACACACTACACACACTACACAACACTACACACACTACACACACTACACACACTACACACACTTCAGTACACTACACACACTACACACACTACACTACACACACTGCACACACTACACACACTACACACACTACACACACTACACTACACTACACACACTACACACACTACACACACTACACTACACACACTACACTACACTACACACACTACACACACTACACACACTACACAAACTGCACAAACTGCACACACTATACTACACTACACACACTACACACATACACACTACACACACTACACACACTCACACACTACATTACACACACTACACACACTACATTACACACACTACACACACTCACACAAACTACACACACTACACACACTACACTACACACACTACACACACTACACTACACACACTACACTACACACACTACACACACTACACTACACTACACACACTACACACACACTACACACACACACTACACACACACTGCACATACTACACACACATCACACACACTCACACACTACACACATACACACTACACACACTACACACACTCACACACACACACACACACTACACACACTACACATACTACACACACTACACACACTCACACACACTACACACACTCACTCAAACTACACACACTACACACACTACATTACACACACTACACACACTACATTACACACACTACACACACTCACACAAACTACACACACCTCACACACTACACTACACACACTACACACACTACACTACACACACTACACTACACTACACTACACACACTACACTACACACACTACACTACACTACACTACACTACACACAATACACTACACTACACACACTACACACACTACACTACACTACACACACTACACACACTACACACACACACACTACACACACTGCACACACTACACACACATCACACACACTCACACACTACACACATACACACTACACACACTACACACACTCACACACACACACTACACACACTACACATACTACACACACTACACACACTCACACACACTACACACACTCACACAAACTACACACACTACACACACTACATTACACACACTACACACACTACATTACACACACTACACACACTCACACAAACTACACACACATCACACACTACACTACACACACTACACACACTACACTACACACACTACACTACACACACTACACACACTACACACACTACACTACACACACTACACTACACTACACTCACTACACTACACTACACACACTACACTACACACACACTACACTACACTACACTACACTACACTACACACACTACACTACACACACTACACTACACTACACACACTACACACACTACACACACTCACACACTACACACAATACACACACATCACACACACTCACACACTACACTACACACACTACACTACACTACACTACACACACTACACTACACTACACACACTACACACACTACACACACTCACACACTACACACACTACACACACATCACACACACTCACACACTACACACACTCACACACACTACACTACACTACACACACTACACACACTACACTACACACACTACACTACACTAGACACACTACACACACTACACACACTCACACACTACACACACTACACACACATCACACACACTCACACACTACACACACATCACACACACTCACACACTACACACACTCACACACCCTACACACACGTCACACACACACTCACACACACACTACACACACTCACACACTACACACACTACACACACTACACACACTCACACACACACACACTACACACACTACACACACTACACACACTCACACAAACTACACACACTACACACACTCACACACACTACACACATTACACACACTACACACACTACACACACTCACACACACTACACACACTACACACACTACACTACACTACACACACTACACACACACATTACACTACACACACTACACTACACTACACTACACTACACTACACACACTACACACACTACACTACACACACTACACTACACTACACTACACTACACACACTACACACACTACACACACTACACACACTCACACACACTACACACACTCACACAAACTAGACACACTACACACACTCACACACACTACACACACTCACACACTACACACACTACATTACACAGTCTACACACACTCACACAAACTACACACACTACATACACTACACACACTACAAACACTCACACACACTACATACACTATACTACACTACACTACACTACACCACACACACTACACTACACACACACTACACTACACTACACTACACACACTACACACACTACACACACTACACACAAACTACACACACTCACACAAACTACACACACTACACACACTCACACACACTACACACACTCACACACTACACACACTACATTACACACTCTACACACACTACACACACACTACACACACTACACACACTACACACACTACGGCCGTTTACTTCGAGTTGGGAAAGAACAACAAAAGACTCTCGCATCCATCAAACAATTTCATTACAATGTTGGGCGCTTGCCAGCGACACTCTGCATTACCTTTGGCGGCGGACAAATTGGCACTCGGAAGCGTGTTGTAATGGAGGCTAATTGCCTGAGAGCAGGGTTAGTTTGTGTTTCATGCAAATTGCAAATCTCCAAATGCAACTGGGAGAGACTGGTGATGGACAGAACAGGAAGTATTGTACTGTTGTATCCCGAATGGAAAGAGGAGAGGAAGACAGGACCTACGTACTGTTTGACAACACTACGACCCCACTGTTACTCAAATGTACTTTTAAGTGGGGTTAGATTGTGTTTCATGCAAATCTCAGAATGCACAGTTAGGGAGACTGGTGGGGAACAGGACAGGACAGGACAAGACAGGACAAAACAGGATAGATATCATTGTAATATGACACTATATCATTGTAATATGACACTAGCGTGATCAATGCAAAGAGGTAGGTGCACCTTAATTGAGGAGGACGGGCTAGTGGTAATGACTGGAGTGGAATCAGTGGAATGGTATCAAATACATCATACACATGGTTTCCAGGTGTTTGATGCTATTCCATTTGCGCCGTTCCGGACCTTATTATGAGCCGTTCTCCCCTCCACTGATATAAATACACACAGTACTGATGCCGCTGTTACTCAGATGTACTTTTAAGACCTTCCCTTTAATTGTATTAACAGTGCAGGTGTGAATGCCCCTTTAGAGGGTGTGGGGGGACGTTAAATGGTGCTGCGCAGGGCGGTGCTCGGAGCAGCAGGAAGTGGGCCGGCCAGGTGCAGCGGTGCGACGCCTTAACAGACCCCCCCACCGCCAGGTGCCCAGTTCCGTGGGCATGGCATGGTGCAGCTTATTAACTCAGGCTCATTATGACAGACTAATGATGTCTAAGCACACATATGAGAGGTTTACGCTCACACATAGTAGCCTACACATGGTGTCTGACTAACCCTAACCCTACACATGGTGTCTGACTAACCCTAACCCTACACATGGTGTCTGACTAACCCTAACCCTAGACATGGTGTCTGACTAACCCTAACCCTACACATGGTGTCTGACTAACCCTAACCCTACACATGGTGTCTGACTAACCCTAACCCTACACATGGTGTCTGACTAACCCTAACCCTAGACATGGTGTCTGACTAACCCTAACCCTACACATGGTGTCTGACTAACCCTAACCCTACACATGGTGTCTGACTAACCCTAACCCTACACATGGTGTCTGACTAATCCTAACCCTACACATGGTGTCTGACTAACCCTAACCCTACACATGGTGTCTGACTAACCATAACCCTACACATGGTGTCTGATTCTAACCCAGACCCTACACATGGTGTCTGACTAATCCTAACCCTACACATGGTGTCTGACTAACCCTAACCCTACACATGGTGTCTGACTAACTCTAACCTTACACATGGTGTCTGACTAACCCTAACCCTACACATGGTGTCTGACTAACCCTAACCCTACACATGGTGTCTGACTAACCCTAACCCTACACATGGTGTCTGACTAACCCTAACCCTACACATGGTGTCTGATTCTAACCCTAACCCTAGACAAGGTGTCTGATTCTAACCCTAACCCTACACATGGTGTCTGATTCTAACCCTAACCCTACACATGGTGTCTGATTCTAACCCTAACCCTACACATGGCCCAATGGTGTTTGACTCTCACCAGTATGGCAGTGGGCTACATATGTAGTGCAGTGTTTCCCAGATGGTGGGTCACAACTCAAGACATAGGCTTTGTTTAACGTTTGGCTCATAGCACAACACGGTTTGATTACCACCATATATGGACTAGTGGTGGTCTGTGTACTGTAGGCCCTTTAGGGTTAACAACTGTGGGAGTATGTGTCAGTGTAGTGCATTGTGGGTATATGCCCCATGGCCCTTGGCCAGTACATTTTGGGTATATGCCCCATGGCCCCATGGCCTTCTCCTGAAGAGTACCTTCTCTCCTCACCCTACTCACCCGGCCCAGACCATTTTCACACTGCTGCCATTTGGGGCCAAGATAAATCACAGCGCCCCTGCCCTAGGGCTCGGAATAGCTCCTTTCAGATAAGAAGGTCAGAGGACACATTCCTGACCAAGGTTGACTGTGTGTATGGCTACGCTAGCTGGCCGGGCTAAATTAAGAGGCTCGGGGTGGCGGGATGATGGGTCCAGGGTCTCGGCCTCCGACTCAAACAGAATCAAAACACTACTGGAACTTGAGCTTGGTGTTGTGAAGAACTTGAGCTTGGTGTTGTGAAGAACTTGAGCTTGGTGTTCTGAAGAACTTCAGCTTGGTGTTGTGAAGAACTTCAGCTTGGTGTTCTGAAGAACTTGAGCTTGGTGTTGTGAAGAACTTCAGCTTGGTGTTCTGAAGAACTTGAGCTTGGTGTTGTGAAGAACTTGAGCTTGGTGTTCTGAAGAACTTCAGCTTGGTGTTGTGAAGAACTTCAGCTTGGTGTTCTGAAGAACTTGAGCTTGGTGTTGTGAAGAACTTGAGCTTGGTGTTGTGAAGAACTTGAGCTTGGTGTTCTGAAGAACTTCAGCTTGGTGTTCTGAAGAACTTGAGCTTGGTGTTGTGAAGAACTTCAGCTTGGTGTTGTGAAGAACTTCAGCTTGGTGTTCTGAAGAACTTGAGCTTGGTGTTGTGAAGAACTTCAGCTTGGTGTTCTGAAGAACTTGAGCTTGGTGTTTGCTTTTGGAGTGGACTTTCTCATGTAATAAATATTAAGGTTTAACATTGTGTTGAGAAAACATCTACAGTACCAGTCAAAAGATTGGACACACCTACTCATTCCAGGGTTTTTCTCTATTTTTACTATTTTCTACATTGTAGAATAATAGTGAAGACATCAAAACTATGAAATAACACATATGGAATCATGTAGTAACCAAAAAAAGTGTTAAACAAATCAAAATATATTTTATATTTGAGATTCTTCAAAGTAGCCACCCTTTGCCATGATGACAGCTTTGCACACTCTTGGCATTCTCTCAACCAGTTTCACCTGGAATGCTTTTCCAACAGTCTTGAAGGAGTTCCCACATATGCTGAGCACTTGTTGGCTGCTTTTCCTTCACTCTGCGGTCCGACTCATCCCAAACCATCTCAATTGGGTTGAGGTCGGGGGATTGTGGAGGCCAGGTCATGTGATGCAGCACTCCATCACTCTCCTTCTTGGTAAAATAGCCCTTACACAGCCTGGAGGTGTGTTGGGTCATAGTCCTGTTGAAAAACAGCATTGTCCTGTTGAAAAACAAATGATAGTCCCACTAAGCCCAAACCAGATGGGATGGCGTATCGCTGCAGAATGCTGTAGTAGCCATGCTGGTTAAGTGTGCCTTGAATTCTAAATAAATCACAGACAGTGTCACCAGCAAAGCACCCCCACACCATAACACCTCCTCCTCCATGCTTTACAATGGGAACCACATATGCGGAGGTCATCCGTTCACCCACACGCGTCTCACAAAGACAGCGGTTGGAACCAAAAATCTCAAATTTGGACTCCAGACCAAAGGACACATTTCCACCGGTCTAATGTCCATTGCTCGTGTTTCTTGGCCCAAGCAAGTCTCTTCTTCTTATTGGTGTCCTTTAGTAGTGGTTTCTTTGCAGCAATTCAACCATAAAGGCCTGATTCACACAGTCTCCTCTGAACAGTTGATGTTGAGATGTGTCTGTTACTTGAACTCTGTGAAGCGTTTATTTGGGCTGCAATTTCTGAGGCTGGTAACTCTAGTGAACTTATCCTCTGCAGCAGAGGTAACTCTGAGAGCCAGTTTTATCATATCGCTTGATGGTTTCTGCGACTGCACTTGAAGAAACGTTCAAAGTTCTTGAAATTGACTGACCTTCATGTAATGTAATGATGGACTTTCGTTTCTCTTTGCTTATTTGAGCTGTTCTTGCCATAATATGGACTTGGTATTTGACCAAATAGGGCTATCTTCTGTATACCACCCCTACCTTGTCACAACACAACTGATTGGCTCCAACGCATTAAGGAAATAACTTCCACAAATTAACTTTTAGGAAGGCACACCTGTTAATTGAAATGCATTCCAGGTGACTACCTCATGAAGCTGGTTGAGAGAATGCCAAGAGTGTGCAAATCTGTCATCAAGGCAAAGGGTGGCTATTTTAATAAAATATATTTTGATTTGTTTAACACTTTTTTGGTTACTACATGATTCCAAATGTGTTATTTCATAGTTCTGATATCTTCACTATTATTCTACAATGTAACAAATAGTAAAAATAAAGAAAAACCCTTGAATGAGTAGGTTTGTGCAAACGTTTGACTGGTAGTGTAAGTGTATTGCTAACACACTATGGCATTCTAAACCACCTTAATGTGTAAAACATTTACATGAACACTTGTATTTTATAAAGAAACAGCATGTTGGGAAGAGCATGGCAATCAGCAAGTATGGTTGACTAACACTAACACACTTTAAACAGCCTGTGTAATGACTGTATTTTCCCTGAACTTGGAAACTGGATCTGAGGTGTTTGTCCCAGGGTAACCTATAACCTCTGACCCTGGAGTGGAATGGGAGACGAGAGAGAGGCACCGTGTGGGAGGTGGCACCGTGTGGGGGGGGGGGGTTATAGTGGTTAAGACAGGTCAAATTCACACAGGACAAAGCCCAGATCCCTTTTCCATGCCGTAGGTTTGTTTTTCACTACACACACTCTCTCTCTCTCTCACACACACACACACATACATATTCTCACCTTGATGGTGTTGTCTGCGGTATTTAAATCATACATTATCAAAAAAAAACATGAAAAACACATGAAATGTGAAAAGCCAGAAACACCTCCTTGCCCAATTTGAGGACAGATATCCAGGCAGCACAACCTGAACCCAGCGATGCCAGGTTATCCTCATGGGCTTCTATGGTTGTCCTCATCTCTTTGATCCTGACGACAGACAGTGCTGCAGTGTGATCAGTCAGGGTCACGCTATCGCCCCCTCCTCTTTCCCTCTTTCCCTCATTCTTTCTTTATCTCTCTCTCTCTCTCTCTCTCTCTCTCTCTCTCTCTCTCTCTCTCTCTCTCTCTCTCTCTCTCTCTCTCTCTCTCTCTCTCTCTCTCTCTCTCTCTCATGTAGTTATAGGCTTTGGCAGCTGGTGGTGCTGTAAGACTTTGACTCCTCTGATGGCTCCTCAGTAACAAGGTTAGTGTGGTAGAGAGTGTGACAGAGAGAGAGAGAGATTGTGTGTGTGTTACCGCTGCAGCATCTTTGGTCAACCCTGAGCACCCTTTGATGGGCAAGATGGAGAGAATAGGTGTGTTTGATACAAAACCACAATGCAGACCCACACTGACAGGATTTCATTCAACTCTTTATTCTAGGGGTTACAAAGGGAAATGTGCAGTTGCAAAAGGAGACTGCCTGAAATCAATACATACACACATATACTCCTAGACACACACTGCTAGGCACATGCACGCATTAGGGCAGTGTACGCGGAGTGTGTCTGAACAGTTCGGACCAATAGCAGTACAATAGCATGAGGTGTGCCACCAGGTCATTACTGTGAACAGGATTAATTGGGCTTCCTGCGAGGCCGCACAGCCAGCAGCTCCGTTATGATTCCACTAGGTAAATATTTGCCTGCACTAACCTCGCTAGCTGCCATAATGATTATCTGTGTGTGTCTGTGTCAATGTGTGTGTGTGCGTGAGGGAAAGAGCGTGTGTGTGTGTGTGTCTGTCAGTATCAGTGTGTGCATGCATCAGTATGTGTATCAGTGTGGTCCGCAGCGAGCCCCCGTCTCTCCCCTCTCACTCGCTCCAGTCGCGGCTCGGCGGAGGGAGTTTGATCAATAACGTGTCCTTCATCCTCAAGTCAGACATGACCTTGGCAGCCTTTTGTCTCCTAGCAGAGGCCAGAGTGCGCATGTACAGGGTGGAAAACAAGGCCCTGCAAAGTCTCCCTCTCCCTCGGAACCCTCCCAACCAACCACCACAACAAGCAGATAGATCATTAGAATCCTAATGAATCATATATTTATTGCGTTCTTATCTTAGCATAATGAACTGACGTCACGTTTGGTTTGAACTCATTTTCTAAATTACTAGTACAGATTACCTAAATGGGATAAACTTCCACATCTTTGCATACGTTATGCATGGTGTTTCAGGAGGTAGGCAGCAGGCATCAACGATAAAGATACGACTTGTAGTAGTCCATCTTGTAGTTATGAGGGGTTCATGTGTTTGAGGATTAAAGAAACCTGTGTGCAAGTGTGTTGAAAAAGAGATACTTTGTGTGTGGGTAGTGAGAAATCCAATCACCTGCCACGCTAGACATTATAACACTAACAGGCTGTATCACATTCAGCAATCACACCTCCCATTAACCATCTATCCACTACCAGAGGCAAACGGGTAGCAACTGACAGATCTGTTTACATGTTAATAGAATCTGACATTGCCTGCAGGAGGGACCATTTGTAGACAGACAGGCATCACTGTTTTGTTCTTCCATAATGGCTGGTTTTGATTGGTAGTTGAGAAAACACCAGAAGCCAATTGGCCATTCTAACTCCACCCACACATTAAACCAATCATGATTAAGACTTATCACATACTGTGATGAACGTAGCCCTTCAGGTCAGTGTATCCTGTATAATCTGTCTCATAACATTGAAGGAGAATGAGCCGTGTTACATTGTGAATGCATGCCTTGCGGTATCGTATGCCCAGTGCTTTATTGTCTCTTTGTGTTATTGGAAGCTGGCAGGGCTCAAGAGCCCACAGTGAATTACTAGATTGAAGCAAACTCTCCATCAGTATGGCATTAAGCATCGTCATCATAGACTGACTGGAGAATATTATCAAGAAGAATCACTGCTCATGTTCAACCAGCCTCTACAGGTCAGTAAGGAACCAAGGAAGGAAAGTCTATTCCTTCAATATAAAATGAAAATACTTCAATACTCAAGTAGGGGAGTATACAGATGTACTATATACTGATACTTCAATATATGTGCATCTTTTACAATCATGTTAGGGTCATCATTAGATAAAATGTAGGTTGGGGAAAATAGAATCTATGAACAAAATTAAACTTCCAAAAACATTATTTATTGGATTGTTCTCCTTTTTACAAAAAACTAAAAAAACACACTTCAGCTGAGAGACATTAAACAAAAAACAAACAAAAAACAATGTCATAAAACAATCAACTGGAACAACGTCAGGGATTTCAAAAACAAACAAAAACGGACAAATCCTCTGCATCACATCTTCCTCTTCTGGGTGCTGATGTATAACACTAAGGAAGGAAATAGAAAATAATTAGTACAGACAAGTGAAAACTTAAGTGGCATGTAGAAACAAAACCAGATACTAATATGTGAGATATCAGGCTGACTTCCATAACTACTAAGAGGGTGAAGCGTGAGGCTAAACTTCTCGGCTGTTGTCAGCACCCATGCAGATGCGCAGATATTTTTTGCGAGTGCAACATCTTTCATCTTGATCATTTTACAATATCTACAGTTCATCCTGCTATTCGTGGCAACATCATATAGTCGCCAAGTCTCAGTTAATTACGTGTCATATCTGCCGTGTTCACGTGCTAGTCGGAACTAGGAAACTGATATTTCCGACTTGTTAACTGGTTGAAGCTATACACATGCCAGATTCAACCAGATAGCAAATCGGAAATGTCAGAGTTCCCTAGTTCTGACTAGCACGTGAACGCGGAAATGATCAAAAATAAGTAATTACTAAAATAAAAGGGGAAGGAGGAATACACCATTCTCCATAGCTATTCAATATCATGTTGACTTCTATACAAATGCCACCAAGTAGTTCGAAAAAACATGTGTCTGGTTCTGGAGCTCTTACCATTGTTTCCTCTCAGGAAGGCATCGCCATACTTGTTCTTCAGCTGGCCATTGACATACTCCTCTGTCTGCTCCACTGCAATGTTCATATAGCCATCCAGACAGGCTAGGACACCTACAGACAGGCACAAATGAATGTCAATGGCACAGACAGACACACAGTCCATAGGCAATGCATCTTTAAACCTCAATCAGGCATAGAAGTAAAATGTATTCTGTCTGGAGTATAGCAACAAATGTAACACAAACACATTACACACACTTTTACATTTGCTGCTACTCTGTTCTTTATTTTACTCTTATTATTATCTATCCTCATGCCTAGTCACTTTACCCTGCCTTCATGTACATTGTCTACTTCAAATACCTCGTACCTCTGCACATTGATCTGGTACTCCCTGTATATAGCTCTATTCTTGTATTATTCGTTTTTTTACTCTGCATTGTTGGGAAAGGCTCGTAAGCAAGCGTTTCACGGTAAAGTCTACACTAGTTGTATTTGGCGTATGTGACAAATTAAATTAAGATATAGGTTTAACATGCAGAAATATCACACACTGGCCCACTAGGTGACGACTTATAAAAGTTGCAGTGTTTACCTCTGTAATCCACTCCAGAGTTGAGCTTGACCACCACTGGTCTGCCAATGATCTGCTTCAGAAAGTCACTGGGGGTCTGCTTTCTGAGACTCATGATTCTGCCTGGAAGAGGGACATAGAGGAACAATAAGTATTTAGTATTTTGAATTATTCAAAACGCATAGGAAACGTTGCATCAGATCTGCATCTTACTAACAAGGAGAGGATGTTAGCTAGCTAGATGTATTAGCAGGATGCAAATTATGCTAAATGCATATTTGCAAGGTAGAAGGCTAACTAGCTTGCTAATGAACAGGTAGCTAGCTAATCAGCAAAACACAGCTAGCTAAGGGCTAATGTGGCTAACAGGCCTAGCTATTAGCTAGCCTGCTAAAATGGTACATTTAATCATCCCTTAAGGACAGAAATGCGTATGCTAATAGCATAATATTTCACGGTACTGAAAATATAATTATGTGTCGAATCGTTACTTACCTATGTTAGGTAAGACATCTACAGAATTAGCATGAGCTTGTTAGCAATCTAGCTACCCACCTGTACTTCACGTCTGTCGCTAGAACGATTTCTGTTGTGTTTTGGCTGTGAGAACAGCAGCCAATCAGCTGCTTTTACGGGCTCTGGTGTACAGTAGCCAATAAAGGACAAACATCTATCTTCAAAACCGCGTTTTGGATTTCTCACTATTCTTGAGGGTATCATATAAAAAAATGTTTTAACTCTCATAGCCAAAGTGGGTTTTAATAAAACAATTATATGAATAGGCGGATATTTGATTATATGTATGGGTGAGATAATGTGAAAGCTTTTATTAATTTGCATGCATTAAACATGGTCTACTAGGCCTTCTGTCTAATCTGCATAACAGTTCTTTATAATCAGCAATAAATTATTTCGAAATACAGGCTTAAAGGTTTTTTTTACTGTCATTTGAACACTTCATGGAGACACACTATTATTTAGATACATTATATATAGTCTAAATACCTGTATTTGCATTGCATTACCTTGTAATACTATGCCCCATGATAATGACCGTCTGACATGCAGGGCATTACGCTTTCATTGCCACTTATAGCCACTTCATTAAAAATGCATGAGCATATTAGCTGCAACCACTAACCACTATTTGATTCATGCACATCCATTTTATCTCACCATCACCAATAGAATAATGCTCATCATAAGATGGTGCAATACACTCAGAATCACTCTAATGGAAGTGGAGGATTCCCATTCTGTTGATAATGTCTTGATAATGTTTTCAGATCCCTGTGATTTTTTTCCTGTATAAGATACATTATCGCTCACCAAAATAAAGTATGTCATCTGATAACCCAGAGACGCTGAGGTGTGAGTCGTGACCCAAAAACCACACAGGTTTTGAGGTATATGAGAAATGAGTTTGGGAGAAGAAGGTGGGGAAAGGAGGAGGAGGAGAGAGTGTTGGGCTGTCTGTGCGTGTGTATATGTGTGTGTGTTTGTGTGTATGTGTGTGTGTGTGTGTGTGCATGTGAATGTGTATTGGGAGATAGGCAAAGAAACATTTACAGATGAGAAAAGAGCATGGGCTGTGTGTGTGTGTTCGGAGGGTGGGAGGGAGAAGAATGAACCAGTGAGAGGAGGAATCATAAAGTACTTGTAGCTTGGTCTAGACAGGTTTCTTGTTAGCGGGGCATGGCTAGCCCTGCAGAGGCTAGAGGTTAATTTGGTATCTGCTGCTGTGTTAAACTAAGGTCAGTGCTACAAGTCCTTAAGTCATAAACAAGAGCAGTTAAGAGCCTTGTATACACCTAGGCACAGGTTAATGAATATTCAATTAGCTGTTTTTTTTCTTCCCCCTGTTGCCGTCTTCGGTAATCGTGCGCTTGTGTATGAAGGGGATTTTGCCAGGGAAAAATAAATCTGATATCCCTTTTTACTGGCCTACCAAAGACAATAATGATCTGTGTCTTAGGACAAATTCTATGGGCAATATAGAGATGTACAGTAGAGAGCGCCTTTAATTTGAATTGAAATGACAGTTGTGAATGTTATGTTATGTTACGGCTCCCGTGTGGCTAAGTTGGTAGAGCATGGCGCTTGCAACGCCAAGGTCGAGGGTTTATTTCCCACGGGGGACCAGTATGAAAATGTATGCATTCACTACTACTGTAAGTCGTTTTGGGTAAGAGCGTCTGCTAAAACTTCAATGTACGGTTGTCTCCCTCTCATTGTATTGGCACACATTCTTAACTATAATGGCTTGGAGCCATGAATTCAGCTTGTTAAGTCATACTGAATTGAACTACATGGTCAACGGTCATGTAGAAACACTTGGGTTACATCGTCTTCTCCGTCACCATTGTATCTTGGTGGGGAATTTTCAAATATCACCTCCGGTGTGAACCCAACCTGACTGTGTACTCCCTCTGCCTTTGTGCGGAAAATCCTACCTTGGAATGACATGTCAGAGGGGTATCATCAGAAAAGGCATCCCAGCTTTATATATGTTTTAGCTATGTATTCATTCCAACTCTGTGCAGAATTTATACAGAAGGGAATGCTATCTGCTGAAAGGAAGAAGCCAAGACATATTCACATTCATTACAGTGACTTGCTGTGACCCAAGCTCCCTCCACATTGTGTATAAGAAGCTTAACCGATCACACTGACCATTACGGGGGGATATTGAACATTGAAAATGGCAACCGCTAATATAATAACTATGTGTTGTGGCCAGATGTGGCTTCTCTTTGCTCTGTCTGACCAGCCTAGTATCTATAACAACAGTGGTCGGCTCAAATGGACAGCCAGCGAGAGCAACAGTCGATTCTCAGACAAATCCCTCCCTCTCAACCTAGAGACCCCTAACCCCTAGAGGAAGGAACGCGAAATGGAAAGATTACGGTGGTGAGAGATGCTATTGTTGCTTAGGGGTCGGGGGTCGAGGGATGGAAAGAGAGAGAGGGGAGGTAGGGAGAGGTTGAAGGTGAGAGGAGGTGGGAAGAGGTGGGGGGCGGCCCTCCATCCTTCCATCCCTCTAGTGTCCGCAGGCAGGATGGATGGAAGGCGGAGGAAAGGGGGGGGGGGGGGGGGGGTGTAGAGCGTCTAGACTGAGTTGACCCTACCAGGCCAGGTTTTCTCTCCAGGTCAGGCTGGATATGGAGGGGGATAATGGAAAACCTCGAGGGAGTTTTCAAATGAAAGACAGATTGCCTGCTGGCGGGGTCTTGTTCTATCCCAATACAAATCCCTTACTGTGTGGAGGTAATAGCTTGGAAGTGATGGGCAACGGTCCCCCTTGATCAGAAAAGGACCATGGAAACCACAGCTGCCACCTTGACTATCTGCCTAGATACCTGGATGTCTTTAGTTTGGTGCTGGTATGGTGTGATGTTATGAAGGCCAGTTCCATTCACCGCTGATGCTCTTATGATTCCATCCAAGGTTTGCCTGTCTCTCCACAATAGGAGATATAACATTAGTTGTCACAACACTATTGATATACCATACATTGTCAAGTGTGAACTGGTGGATAAAAGATGAAAGTATTCCTAGAATGAATTTACAAGCCCCCGCCAGACAATATTAGATTACCTGCAGAAATGTGCATAATATGCATGCTACAATACTTTTGTAGTTTATTCCTCCTTATTGTTTCCAGTCCAATGACACATCCGACTGACTTCCTCTTAATGAGTCAGCTGTGAGCCTTGACGGTTGACAGCGGTTCGCTGGCCCCCGAGGCCCTCCGGTGAGCCGGGCACGGTGCGAGGCGGGGGAGGTGGAGTGTAGTCACTCCCTGTAATTTGGGAGGAAATCCAACGAGACGCTCGGAAAGAGACAGACAGAGAGAGAGAGAGAGAGAGAGAGAGAGAGAGAGAGAGAGAGATGAAAGCCCCTTCTCTTTTTCCACAACCACCAAGCTCCAACCGCCGACAGCCAACCGGCTGCCTGAAAGAGAGGCTCAGAGAACCCAGCCTGCCTGGTTGGTGTCCCCCAGGGGTTAGTGCTTGGACCGGCTCAAATCAGCCTAGCCCTGGAGGCATGTTCTCTCCCTCAGGAGCAGTGGGACCACAGACAGCCATACAGTCAGTCACTCAGTCCACCCCCATCCTCCACCGCATAGCAGCCCAGGAGCGGGCCAGCCAACACGGAGCTGGATCCCTTGGGATCCCCCTCTTAGTGGGAGAGTGCTCGCTGGAGCTTTACTCCGAGTGTCTGATTCAGTCTGACGCCCTCCCATGTTTCTTATTGTACTCTGGCTATGACATTGATCTCTCCATTTGTGGCATCTTCTGAAGTGGTGGGAAGTAAATGAAAGCTGGCGCTATAGTTCTGTACCAAATAAAGTGTTACTACACCACAAAGTAAATAATTATGATAAAGAAAGATGGTGCTTCCTTATCTTTTAGTAATAATACTATGCTTCCAAGGACAATAATTGACACCAAGGGTTCCCCTATTTTACATTTAAAAAAATATAAGGTAACAATCAAGCAACAATTATGTAATAATCCACAGTATAGTTCAGATAATCTCAGATAGAAAACGACAGTATGAGATTTACAGTATCAATCCATCAATCAATCAAATTCATTTATAAAGCCCTTTCTACATCAGCAGATGTCACAAAGTGCTTATACAGAAACCCAGCCTAAAACCCCAAAGAGCAAGCAATGCAGATGTAGAAGCACAGTGGCTAGGAAAAACTCCCTATCATCATATGATCAGGTTGCCCATTTCACTAGAATGTGAGCTACCCGCATGACGCTAGTCGCCAGCCATGCAGCCGAGGTGTTGAAGAAAGAGAGTGGCAAGTGCTTTTGTCAGACCATCGCTAGACGGAGGGATGGTGAATGGATGGATGGTGCTTATACAAGGAGCCACTCCATCGGCAGGCCATAAATATGCATCGTGACATTTGGAACAAAGCCTTCTCATCCTGCTTTCATTATGAGCCCCTCTGCCTAGCTGCATCCCATAACATATTGCCATACTGTCACACCTTGTGTTTCATTGCCTATCTCTCTGTTCATCACCCTGGCAGAGTTACCTCTAGATGTTGACAGGTGATATGAAGATGGAGGAGTCACCCAATGCTCCGTGGATGAATGGACAATAGGGGGCAGCAATTTTGATATTGATATTGATTCACAACAAATTATTTGGGAGGTTGTACTAGGTGTTCTGTTTTCCTCTCGATGTGGTGACGACATGTGATGTAAACACGCTCGTTACTGATTATGAATTTACCTAAGAGTGGCATTTCAGAATCAAAAGAGGCTCTGTACATATCAGAGTTTGTATTTGTGGATGGTTGACTGTATAGTTAATGGGATCAACACAGTGTAGTCAGATAGAGGAACCTGAGTTAACAGCTCCCTGCACCGACAGTGTAGCATTTAGAACACTGGCTGGCCTTTTTCTCCAAACACCTCATTGCTTTAGAAAGGAATAAATATCCAAGACAGGCAGCCAGGAGCTGTTCCTTTCAAATCCCACACAACTCTCTTTCTTTCTCTCTCTCTCTCACTCTCTTTCTTTCTCTCTCTCTCTCTCTCTCGCCCCCTCCTCTCTTTCTTTCTTTCTCTCTCTCTCTCTTTCTCTCTCTTGTTCTCTCTCTCTCTCTCTTCTCCCCCCTCTCTCTCGCTCTCTCATCCACCTCTCTTTCTCTCTCCCTCTCTCTCTCTCTCGCTCTCTCTCTATCTCGGTTGCCATTTGACCAGGAGTGCTTCCTGCCACAGAGGACCTGTGACTCAACAGACAGAGTACAGCAACATTCTCCACTCACCCTCATGAATATGCACGGAATTGAAACAGGAGCACTGACTGCATGGTACTGTGGTGGTTCCTGTTTGATTCTCAAGTCTCCAATCCGCCATATCAACCAAAAAAAAGAAGAGAGACTGTAGGGAAATATCTCGACGGTGTGGGGGGAAATGTTTAACACTAATTTCTTTATCCCTTTCACAGGAGTACCATGTTACAAGAGAAGTCCTCGCTGCGGGCTTGCGTACCCCGATAAATCTCAGCTGTCAGTTGGCAAGTGCCCAAGACACTGAGACGTTCTTTTCAGAACGTGCCAATCTCACAGATGAGCTAGGACTGTAGAACCCCGCCCCGAGTGCCAACGCTTCACTGTGACGGTGGGGGATTCTAGCGTCCTAGCGCGATGGACTGGCGGACAAATGGACGCGGCCTTATCTCTTTCTGTCGGCCATCGCTGAGGTGGCGTTTCACACAAAGCCCTCTGATGACCACTTCCTCCCGACCCGCCGGTTAACCTCCGCCCGGCTCGGCTGGCATGACACTGACAAAGTGCGTGTCACCCAGAGAGGATCCTGGGAGAAGAGACATACGACACAGTGTCAGCTTGCTGTCTTCTGCTAAGGACCGCCGTGTGAGAGCGGATTTGAAAATGAGACAGGATTTATGATGTCGTTCATCAGAATGAGAGTTAAGAATTCTTCTAGTCTTCACATAGATAAATGGCCAGGTGGCTGGAGCTGCTGAGTGGGAGATAATATGGTGTTTGTGTGAAGATGCAACAGCACTCTCTCTCTCTAAATAGAATGCTTTGCCACCCTTGGTTTTTGTTCGCTCTATTTAAAGGTAGGGAGGTGAGCGCACAACCACTTGTTTCTCAGAATGAGTCATGAATGGATCGACCATTTGCCTAGCACATACATATACACTGAGTGTACAAAACATTAGGAACACCTGCTCTTTCTACGACATAGACTGACCAGGTGAATCCAGGTGAAAGCTATGATCACTTATTGATGTCACTTGTTAAATCCACTTAAATCAGAATAGATGAAGGGGAGAAGACATGTTAAAGAAGGATTTTTAAGCCTTGAGAGAACTGAGACATGGATTGTGTATGTGTGCAATTCAGAGGGTGAATGGGCAAGACAAAACGTTTAAGTGCTTTTGAACGGGCTATGGTAGTAGGTGCCAGGCGCACCGGTTTGTGTCAAGAACTGCAATGCTGCTGGGTTTTTCTCGCTCAACAGTTCCCGTGTGTATCAAGAATGGTTCACCACCCAAAGGACATCCAGCCAACTTGACACAACTGTGGGAAGCATTGGAGTCAACACGGACCAGCATCCCTGTGGAACGCTTGACACTTTGTAGAGTCCATGACGCAACGAATTGAGGCTGTTCTGAGGGCAAAAGGGGGTGCAACTAAATATTAGGAAGGTGTTCTTAATGTTTTGTACACTCAGTGTACATGTACTGTATAAGCAGGCAACCACACTGGTACAGGAATGCACACACACACACACACACACACACAGTACTTGCATGAGCATATAACACACACGCACACACACACACTATGCCTCAGGTCTTCATTTTGAATGACCAGATGAATATCTAATTTATGTTGCAGTGTGGCTTTAATCAAATAAAGCTAATCAAAAGACGCTGATTCCTCCTTGTCCATTTCACACCATTACTTTCCCATAATCCTTCACTTTGTCTGCCTCTGAAATGGCACCCTATTCATTATATAGTGCACTGCTTTTGATCAGGTCCCATATGGCTCTGGTCAAAGGTAGTGCACTATATAGGGAACAGGGTGCCATTTTGGACGCACCCTTTGTCTTTTACAGTGTAATTTACCTAGTCCTGACAGCCAGGCGCCATACTGTCATTTTGACAAAGGCAGTCACCAACACTACCTATTTAAACGGTTCATGTTACCACATGACAATTGGCATGATGGTATAATAACGGAAGTGTGCCAATGCCAAGTAGAGCTGGCTTGTAATGGGGCTCTAGTTTGGCCGTTTTTAATATTTTAATGTGTTTTCATTACAACAGCATGGAGCAGATAGCCTTTCTGACGTCCAGGCAATTGTCTGCAAATGAATGAGATTACATGACAAGCAGTGAATGACAGAGAGAGCAGCTACTCAGACAGCAAGCGGCTGCCAAGTGCCTACCCCCGCCAGTTATCTGATGGTAGCCTAGCAACAGATCCCTGACCTGCCTTTGACCTCCACCCGATAAGGTCAACACCTGAAGACAACGCCATTGGACGACTGGCTGGGGAGGGGGGAGGAGCCTGGGAGGAGTGGAGGTTGGCTGAGACAAAGGAACCACAGAGATGGCAGAATCCCTGCATAGTGAGTGAGAGTGATCAAATCAAATCAAATCAAATTGTATTTGTCACATGCACCGAATACAAAAGGTGTAGACCTTACAGTAAAATGCTTACTTACAATCCCTTAACCAACAATGCAGTTTTAAGAAAACTAAGTGTTAAGTAAAAAACAGATAAGTAAAAAATATAAATAAAAAACAAATAATTAAAGAGCAGCAGTAAAATAACAGTAGCGAGGCTATATACAGGGGGTACCGGTACAGAGTCAATGTGCGGGGGCACAGGTTAGTCCAGGTAATTGAGGTTAAAGTGACTATGCATAAATAATAAACAGATCGCGCTCCTCACAGACAAAAACATGTCGGTAGCATGGCAGTTTCGCCTGCACTACCAGTGTTTTGTTACCTATGTGTGTGTGTGTTTGTGTGTTTGTGTTATTTATCTTTGCCAGTGGAAGGTCAACATGAAAAGACTGATAGTAAAATGTAAATATTATTTAGAGTGCTTTCGCACCACGATCCAGCTAATTAGCATTCATTTTCTTTAATGCATTGCTATCTATATTTAATTTACAGTCGCTGGTTTCACTTAAATTATTTTAACGTTCATTTGAAATTCACAGGTCTCCCTTTTCACACAGGGTCACACATTTTTCCAAAATATATTTTTATTCAGAAGAAGAAGAAAAACGTTAAATGCTCGCAATAAAGCTAGAGTCCAGTATTTGTGAAAATAAAGAGTGGGGGTCATTATAAGAGGGATGTTCTGGATAAGGAATTAATCGACACACACACACACACACACACCCCCTCAGTCAGTCAGTTCAACAGCAGCGGCACGGAAGTTAATCCAAATTGCGATAGTGGCAATATCCTATTAGGAGCATGGCAATAAAATCAAGCTGGGACTGGGAACACATTAGAGTTATCAGAACATGTTCAGCACGCTCCATTTACACAACGAGCTGGTATTAATCAGGGGGCTCTCTTCCCCTGGCATACAGTAGGTACACACACACAACGAGACACATATCATCCACTCAAACAACGGCATACAGTAATACACCAGTGTAGCACATTGTATGACACACACACACACACACACACACACACTGCAGCCAACATTATCAGTGTAACGTTATACAAAGATATATCATACAAGGATGGACACACAATTAATTGAACCTAAATTAAAACCATCCCATGGGTGTTACTGTAGTAGGCCATACAGTACAGTACAGTACAGTACAGTACAGTACAGTACAGTACAGTACAGTACAGTACAGTACAGTACAGTACACATGTATAGTAACCTTCTAGGGATGACCCTTCAACTAGTCAGGACTGCCCCAGAGGCTAAAATAACTCTGTCCCTGAGTTGAAGGACCCACACTTGCCCCCCCTTTAGGGCCTTAGCAAGACCTCTCCCCCAGTTCACCAGGGGCAACCTAGACTCCTCCTCTGTGTGTGTGTCTGCAGTACGGTGACTGTCTCCCTACTACAGGGGAAGTGTTGAAGGTCAGAGGGCAGGAAATAGGCCACCTGCCTCTGTCACACAGTCGCAGAGTGTGTGTGTGTGTGTATGTGTGTGTGTGTGTGTGTGTGTGTGTGTGTGTGTGTGTGTGTGTGTGTGTGCGTGTTTTGGAGGAGTGAGCGAAGCTACAGTATTAGACTGAACCGAAGCACGGTGGGTGGGGTGTTATGGAACTTGCATCCCAAATGGCACCCTATTCTCTATATAGTGCACTACTTTTAAGCAGGGGCCTATAGTGTTCTGGTCAAATGTAGTGCATTGTGTAAAGAAATGGGTTGCCATTTGGGATGTGTCCTAAGTCATGTCCTCTCTCCTGTCCTGTGATATTTGGTCAGGGGAGGACAAGGCGAGGCGACAACGGCCCAAACGTCCCCACCGGGGGTGAGAGCTCGGAAGGCAAGAGGGCAAGATAGGGAGCGAGGCCACCTGCTTCTGTCAAACTGTCAGGCCAGCTAGCGAAGGGGTGTGTGTGCGTATGTGTGTGTGTGTCCAGCGTCAGGGCAGGTGAAGGGAAGGGGGAGACAGTAGAGAGCAAGAGGGGAGAGCAGCATGCGTGTGTGTGTGTCTGTGAGTGTATGATGGACAGTGTGTGTGTGTGTCTGTGAGTGTATGATGGACAGTGTGTCTGTGTGTCTGTGAGTGTATGATGGACAGTGTGTGTGTGTGTGTCTGTGAGTGTATGATGGACAATGTGTGTGTGTGTGTCTGTGAGTGTATGATGGACAGTGTGTGTGTGTGTGTGTGTCTGTGAGTGTATGATGGACAGTGTGTGTGTGTGTGTGTGTGTCTGTGAGTGTATGATGGACAGTGTGTGTGTGTGTGTCTGTGAGTGTATGATGGACAGTGTGTGTGTGTGTCTGTGAGTGTATGATGGACAGTGTGTGTGTGTGTGTCTGTGAGTGTATGATGGACAGTGTGTCTGTGAGTGTATGATGGACAGTGTGTGTGTGTCTGTGAGTGTATGATGGACAGTGTGTGTGTGTGTGTCTGTGAGTGTATGATGGACAGTGTGTGTGTGGTTTGGCTTTACTATCCTTGTGGGGACCAGGGCCCAGATTCACAAAACACTTCTTACGCAAAAACTTAAGAAGCTTCTTAAGAAAGAAAAAAAAAGGAGTTCATAGGATAGTTCGTAAGTGCAATTCCTCAACAATATCTTAAGATTGAATGATTTTCTTACGAACTTCTCAAATATCTTCTTACAAATCTTCTTAAGATGTTTGTTGCTAGGCAACAGTTTTAGCTAAATATCTAGCTAGCAATGACAATCATGTTAGCCTATTTCTTACTGAGATGACTGTTTTAAAACATGTTCTTGGGTTTAAAATAATCAATACTGAAACTTTCAGATTAAGTTTGTGAGTGAATTAAACATGTTCAACTGCTTTCATGAGCTTTTTCTCTCACTGCCCTGAGTTTAGGCAAGGGTTTAGCTATCTTGGAATTAACAACATTTCCAATAACTTTATTTTCAACAATCTAATTATTCTTAACTAAGGAGAAACATAAGAAATAGCACAAGAAAATGTCCAATAACCTTTTTGAGGAAAAGCAACTTTTCTTTAACTTTCTTCTTAAGTCTATAGTTAAGGGGGAAATGGTAGTTAAGAAGGGGTTAGTTGGGGTATATGGAGTAGTTGGGGTGAGCAGGAGGGGAGAGCTACAAGCTCTTACAGCCTCACGGCAAAATTACACGTTCATCCATGTTTCTCAAATGAAAAATGTGGAAGTTGTTCCAAACAAATGTAAGGTTAGGCATTAACTCCGAATGGCTAAGGTAAGGGTTAAGGTTTGGGATAGGCTTAAAACAAGAATATCAAAACCAACTTTCTATAGCTGGATTCGAACATGCAACCTTTGGATGCTTACGCCCATCCACCATCCCTGTCCACAACGCCCTAGCAAAACCAAAACCTATTTGAAGGTAACAGTGCTCACTGTTACCCCTAGTGGCCGGTTTCCAAGTCATCTCCAGACGTCCTCAGACATGGATGGACGTTGAATACTGACTTGTATCACGGGTGACCTTCCTGGTGTGAGGGGTGTGTGTCTGTGTGTGTCGGGGGGACAGGTGGCATATACCGGACAACACTGGCACCAGCCACCTTGCGACAGTCGCGGCTGGACAGGGGACAGATGTTGCTGTTTACCCCACCAGTGTTAGCCTAGCCTAGAGATATAGCAAGCCTAGCCCAGGCCACACGGGACGGTATGAATAGAGAGAGAGAGAGCAGAAAGTGGAGAAGCCAGGCTCAGGCACCCACCTCCCTCCATCCTTCTATCCTCCGCTGAAGCACCTGAAATTTCCGTTTCGCTAACTGCCACGCCGCTGCAGGGAAGCATTTTAATAAGTCGTATTAATGCCAACTGACAAAATTAGCTGTTTTTAAAAGCAGCGGAACAACGGCAGTTATCAGTAAAGCTAAATGAAATATAATTAGCTAAGGGGATTTTATTTCCTACAAACTGTGCTACTTATATTACATATTATGATATATTATTATTCTATAGGCAGAAATAGGATGAAGGATATTATCTGTGACAGGTGTGATGAGGCCTCCCTGGTTGAGTTGTATTGAGTTTGGGCACTATGTAATATTTATGTATGTATGTAAATTAATGGACAGTACTGACTGCGGCCTAGATGTGGCAAATGTATTTTGTGCCCACCAATAGATTCCCAAGTAATTAGAAAAGTGATTATGAATAACACTTATACTAATGAAGTTCAAAAGCCACTTTTGATTGATTCACTTTCCCTACTCTGTTGTTTTTCTAACTTAGACATTTGACATAGATTGCGGAACCGTTGATAGAGCACGATGTCAGAGCTTTGACCTTTAGGTGCAACCCTGAGTGAGGTCATGCTGGCGTTGCCATGGCTACTATCAGCGGATTGTCTTGTTGCCAGCATTACCTCAGGGGCCTGGCATTGTTGGGGTCAGAGAACAGACTGTGACCTCGCCATGGTGACCAAACTCTACTCAGAGAATAAAAACATGACTGCGGCCAGCCACACTCTCTCTCTTCCTCTCTGTATCTCTCTTTCTCTCTCATGAGTTTATTGCGTAGAATGATCTGGATGAATATGTAATTGTCAAAGAAGGCTTAGTTTCACTAGTTCATCAGGAGTATTATCTGTAAACTTTGTAATCACGACATTCACAGATGTCTAACAGATTGCTCGATAAGATATAGGCTAAAGGCTACCAAAGTATATTTCATGTTTTATGGTATAGATATAAAGTATGTTTTCATGTTTGAATATGTAATTACATGCAGTATATTCGCAACAGCAGGAAATGAAACGATTTGTCTTCAGACTGACTGTACAGAATGTAAATATAGAGAATGAATAGGATGGAAACAACGATGAACATGAAACCCCTCGTTTCCAACTATGCTGTGACCATGCTGGTCGTGGGTGGAGGGAGGGTTGGAGGGGTGGGCAGTCAACACAGCACCTGGTCCCCTGTTAGGAGTGCTCAGTTGCTGGTGCAGGTGAGGCACACACCCCAGCTGTCCACACACACCCACCCACATACACAAACACAGATATTCACACATGCCTGCGCCTGTACTGGTGTCAGACACCGTATGGTTTAGTCCCTTTCAACACAACACAGGAGTGGAGAGGCTGGAGGTACACCAGAGTTCAACCTACTGCCATGCACATGCACTATGTACTGTGAATGCTCACTAACCTTGGATTTCCTCAACAGAACCTTCTATACAATAACACACGTTTCCATATGTGACGTTCGGCCTATACATACACTGCATGGCAGATAAGGCGGCGGGTAGCCTAGCGGTTAGAGCGTTTGGGCTAGTAACAGAAAGGTCGCTGGTTTGAATACCCGAGGTGACAAGGTGGAAAACCTGCCGATGTGCCCTTGAGCAAGGCACTTAACCCTAATTTGCTCCAGGGGTGACCGTGCTACTAAGGCTGACCCTGTAAAACAACACGTCACTGCACCTATCCAGTGTATGTGACAAAAAAAACAGATTTTAAAAAAATAAAAATTTCACAATAGATTCACAATAGAGTATATATCCTTAGGCCTCTTTCTTGTAGTTCTAATGTGGTCATGTGACTTGCATGTGTTCTCTACATATGTCTACTGATTACTGTTACTTGACTAGAACTTGTCCAGCTTCTCTCTGGACCTTTATGATAGATAATAGACATTTTAATCATGTTGTGCTCTTTCCTAATTAGAAAAATGCAAAGCGGCCGTGTCACCTGTGGACATGATACAGGCAGTCCAGCCAGGAGGGCTAATTTGGGCTTCTGCTAATTGCCACGGTAACGAGCCTCCTGCGCCTCTCATAATCTGCATCCCAAATGGCACCCTGTTCCCTATAGAGTGCACTACTTTTTGACCAGAGCCATATGAGCCCTATTGGCTCTGGTCAAAAGTAGTGCACTCTATAGGGAATAGGGTGCCATTTAGGACTATTCTCTCAGAGGGAGGAGGTGGCAAGGGATGGAGGGATGAAGACACAGCTCTCCTCACACACCGAGAGGTGTGAAAGAATGTGCCGGGCCAAGTGAACACAGCCTGCAGGAGTCCAGCAGCAGGAAGAGAGACGGGACAGGCTGCGCTGTGAAAAACTCAACGCCACCACCGCGAGGGAGAGGAATGGAGATTTAGATTTTTTATGTCAGTTTTAATCAACAACATTGTAATTTGTGGTCCTCTGTAGCTCAGCTGGTAGAGCACGGCGCTTGTAACGCCAAGGTAGTGGGTTCGATCCCCGGGACCACCCATACACAAAAATGTATGCACGCATGACTGTAAGTCTATTTGGATAAAAGCGTCTGCTAAATGGCATATTATTATTATTAATTAAATGTATATGATATGACCCGACGTGGAAATGCAACAAATGAAGGGTAACACAGGTTGTTGTTGTAGTTTAGATTACATGATTTACAGAGGGATGAATTGGGGGTGAACTCAAATCTTTGGTAAACGCCATTGTTATTACATGTACAATGTGACACAAAACACAACATGGAAATGCAATAAAGTGTTGTTTTCTACCTTAGCTACTTCTTTTTTCCACAGAGGAAGGAGTTGTTGTTGAGACCAGGGGAAGTTATACATTTACATTTGAGTCATTTAGCAGACGCTCTTATCCAGAGCGACTTACAGGAGCAATTAGGGTTAAGTGCCTTGCTCAAGGGCACATTGACTGATTTGTCACCTAGTCGGCTCGGGGATTAGAACCAGCGACCTTTCGGTTACTGGCACATGCTCTTAACCACTAAGCTACCTTATAGCACCAGTTATTTACAGTTCATATGGCATTGGGGAAAAAAATACAATAGCAAGAAATGAAATGTGTGCATCTGTAGCCTAATGAATATGGAGGTTATGCAAGTGTGAAAATGAAAGGGTTCATTTCAAATGTATGTTTCATGCAATTTAATCATAATTATTATATTTATTTTGGGAAACTGGGGATTCCCATTGGGCTTCTGAATGATTATTCAATCAATAATTTAATTAATTCAGGAAATGTACATTTCACATTTTTAATATTTATTTTTAACGTTTGTGTAATATAAATGTAAAATAAAATGCAATCAATATGAAAAATACTGTACTGATACTGTATTTCAGTCTGTCAATGAAATAAAGCTAACTTTGCCTTATTTATTATTTATACACGTTTTTATCAAATAAATGTTTAAAATACGTAGGGGTTTTGCAGTCAGCAATACACCCTGTAAGCTTGGGGGCACCTTGTCCGTTTCTACGCTGCTCTCGCGGGCGAGCTCCTCTAGCGTGTGTGTGCGAGCGTGTCTGCTCTGCTGTTGCTGCCCTTTGATCCCTGCATTAGTGTTAGTTAGGCTCGGAGACACACTTACACAGAGAGCAGCCATAGTCAAGACACGGCAACAACAACAGCACCCTCCTCCTCCTCCTGTGGTCCTGTACCCAACAATACACTTTAAACCGCGAGGACAAGCCAGGTATACAGTCCCTGCCATCACTCTCGCCTACAATCTCAATGGGAAAAAACCTTTTTTCTTCTTATCCCTAAAACAAGGAGGAGAATGTGATAAAAAGGGGGAAAATGCCAAGGAGGAAGCAGGAGCAACCCAAACGCCTGCCTTCACGTAAGTCGTTTGCTGGTTTTGTGCAATTTTAATGGGTCTTCGTGTGTTTTGCGCAGTAGTTTAGGGTTAAAGAGGTGAAACAGACAAAGACACGGCGTAGGTTATTTCTCCTTTTTTAGGTCTGAGCTAGGCAGCCATGTTGTTGGCGATGAGTAACGTTAGCTAGCCAGCGAGTGCATAAGCTGTACGTGGCTTTAATCGAGTATAATCGATAAAGGTCCCCTTTCCCCTAAAGGTTGCGGTCAGATAGCTTGTGTATCGGTTGTATATGGTATAATGTCTGAGCGTTTTCGTTTATCTGTCTGTGCGAGCGAGTCTCTTTCGGGGGAGAAAGGGGAGGATCTGAGAATCTGGCCGCAATAAAATGAAGGGTCAGTCGGATCAGACAAGCCAGACTCCGGGCTAACCATGCCTCAGTGTTCCTAGCAATAGCGCTATCTAACAACGCTCGGTAGCTAACTTCACATTTCTGTTAATATAAACGTCTAACTTTCTCTCTCACCACTCAAAAACGGGTGTACTGGTTCCCTCCGTAGGAGCTCGCTCTGTTTTTACGTCGAGTTCTTGAAAGTCTGGAGAGATTTATTTTGAAGTGGAGGTATTTTCTTCCGCCCAGTTCAGCGAGGTTCATGTCTGCATGCAGGCTATGTCAAAGCCATGGTCGGTCACCTGAAGTTCAGTATTTTTTCCTTCCCTTTGCAGCCATTCATTGCAGACAGACTACGATCAATAATGCGGGCTAGAGACGCGAAATGGCACTTTCCCCATTTCCCGTTATGTCGTTACTCCGAATGTACATCAGAATGTGCGATTTATGTATATATATATATTGTTCATTTGACCCTGTGTAGCTTGGATGTTTAGATTGTGCTTTTATCAGTCCAGTAATGAAAAGCTGCAATGACACACCTCGGCCGCTAGAGGATGACTTCTAGGTAGAATGTGTGGATCAAATTATCAGAGGAATTGGCTTAGTGGCAATTTCCCCTGCTGTAGTGCAATGTACTGAAGACATGCATAAGAACACGGCTTAATGAGTTATATTGGTATGCAAATGTGATTAATCTCATAAATCAATGATGACTTAATGAATGTACCATAATGACACATATATTTTAAATGTCAAACAATGCAACCATTCAGCGCTATTACCAGCTGTGATCAAAAATTGAATTTGTATACTTTGTTGTATAAAGTATACAACATTTGAATACAGTGCAGTAAAGATCAAATTAGCATTTGCTGTGCCATAGTGTGAGCTATTCGTGTCCACTCTTTCCACGTGGGAGTATTTAGGCTACTACAAATGTCCACATATCCAGTCCCAGCGTCACGAAACATCCCCAAAATAAGACCATTCTCTCCTCATCCACTGATACAGCATTCAGGTGTTTGACCCAGAGTTGAACTTGGGAAATTGTGTAGGGGGGCTGGGTGAGAGAGAGAGCAGTAGTGAGAGAGTGATATTTGGACAGTAAGCTCTCACTCACACGTTACTGACAGAGAATGTGCGTACCTACAAACGCGACTGGACAGAGCAGGTCATGCTCTGTAGCCTATACTGACACCAGTGGAGGCTGGTGGGAGGACCTATAGGAGGACGGGCTCATTGTAATGGCTGCAATGGAATAAATAATGGTCAAACGTTGTTTCCATGTGTTTGATACCGTTCCATTTATTCCATTACAGCCATTACAATGAACCCGTCCTCCTATAGCTCCTCCCACCAGCCTCCACTGACTGACACACCATACAGTACACTGGGCCTCCAACTATTTTGTTCTATTATATGGGTTAGGTCACGTGTCAAACTCATTCCACGGAGGGCCGAGTGTCTGCTTGTTGTCGCTCCTCCTTTGTACTTGATTGATGAATTAAGGTCACTGATTAGTAAGGATCTCCCCTCACCTGGTTGTCTAGGTCTTAATTGAAAGGAAAAAACAAAAACCAGCAGACATTAGGCCCTCCATGGAATGAGTTTGACACCCCTGGGCTAGGTAATGTAATATACATCATGTAATGGAACAAGACTGGACAGATAGCCTATTTTATGCATTCATTACAGGATTTCATATAATAACAAATTATTTACCTGATATGGATGAAATGACTACTTTTAGGTCTCCATCTATCCTTTCAATAAAATAAATCCCTTTCTCTTTAAGAAGTTGTGGCCAATATTTTACTTTCCCTCCATTCAATCACAAAACTGATACAGGACAAACTTTATTTATGTTATATAGGTTTTCCTCCCACACTGACTGGAAGTCAGTGCCACTTCACCTCATTGGCCGACTGTCTGTTTGTTTTCATTGTTCAACCAACAACACCTACACCGATTGGTCACTTGCCAGGAACAAGCACAATATTGAAGTTCAGATGTCTTCATCTGTACTGAGGCCCTGTGGTGAAAAGGGCACAATAACACACTGCCTTTAAACTGCTAAAGGTGCTTTATCTTAGCCCAGACACATGCAGGTCTAGATATTTGGGGCTGTGTACTCTGCTGTGTGCACTGTGCAGGCCAGGCATCATGCTGTGTATATTAGCATACATGGCGTGTGAGAGAGGACACACACGTACACACACTCACAAGCTGGCCATGGAGGTCACAGTACAGTACAGCGCCCTCACTCAGACAAGTAAACATGACCTTTGGCGCCACAATGAAAAGGGCCATTCTTTATGATTTTGGTACGTGCATGATTATGTATGTTTAATTCTATTGGCCGATTACTTACTGTAAATATTGACGCTAAAATTATCACTTTGATAAGGCATAGAGATTTTTAGATTTGTACGTTTTAAAAGTAGTACCCTTTTATTTACAAGTGTAGATCATGCTAGAGGTTGGTTTTGAAATATCGTCAACGCAAGCATCATTCTTTCAGGCACAGAGGTTTCTAGGTCATTGGTCATACTTATGTTATGTCACCAAATATTACTTCCAAAACCTCTCCCAACTGTTGATCATTTCGCAACCACTCTGAAGTAGCTTTAGGCTATAGGGCCTATCTCCTGAATAAATGTTGAAGTAGGCTTAAATCAAGATATGGATACGAATTGTAAGCTAAAAATATACGAGAGAGACCCGATCATGAATGGCAAAAGGTCAGGGGCACAGGGAGAGCGAGAGAGGGAGACATTTTCTCCTCTCCCTGTCTCCTCTGCTGGTTCCTCAGGTTATCTGCATTTGAAATGGAGGGATTTTAGCCCCTGCCTCTACCGCCATTGACCGACCGAGTGCTCTTTTCCTTTCCTCCTCACCACCAGCCAATGGCTGGGTGGTTCTGTACCTTACTGTAATGGCGGGTCACTGGCGCCCTTCCACTTTCTATGATTATAATGACCTTGGCGGGGCCGGGGCTTGAAAACATTGGATTAAGGGGAAAGGAAAATGAGGGGAGGTTTCCATTTTGCTCTTGGCATCAAATTTGTGGGGAATTTTTTGCCAAGAATCCCCCTCCGCCACTTTCCACCCCCCACCACCTCTCAACTTGATGTGGCTCGGGCTCTCTCATGGACCGCGGTGTCGGCCGACTGGAGCTGAAGCGAATAATGATACACCGGCTTTCACTTAGAAATGAATTAAAGGGCAGGAGGAAGGTGGTGGGAAGCTTCCTTCAGCATACGCTTACATAGAGGGGAGTTTGAGACCCGCCGCGTTCAACACCATTCAGATTCAGTGGGTAGGCCTAAAACTGGGCCCATTCAGTCTCTCCATGACTTGATGGAGAATTGAATGGATTGTAATTGGGAGGCCGCTACAGCGGTTGATTTTAAATGAAAGTTGGTGGGGTAAGTTAACTTTATAATGGGCCTTGTTCCAGAGAAGCTTCTGGGGTTTGATCAATACACATTTGAAATGTGTTGTTGCTAGCTGCATCAAACAGGTAGGCTGGCTGACAATACCAAGGCCTACAGGTGTTGTTGTCAGGATTCCAATGGGCATCCACTAGGGTTGGGCGGTATCCAGATTTTCATACCGTCATACTGTTTCTGTACCAACCATTACTGAGTCAAAATATCTTTTTTTTAATGCACAAAACAATTTAAGCAACAGGGATCTTTATCCAGGAGGGCATTGAAGGTCTCTGTTGTAACCAATAAGCTTTATCTTGACATCTAGCCACTTAGTTAGCAAACCAAATGCATAGCTGGAGCCCTGAGCTGGATATAATTTATTTGACACAGCTTATATTTCTTATAGCTATACTGAACAAAAATATAAATGCAACATGGAACAATTTCAAAGGTTTTACTGAGTTACAGTTCATATAAGGAATACATTCATTAGGACCTAATCTATGGATTTCACACATGACTGGGCAGGGGTGCAGCCATGGGTGGGCCTTGAGGGGCATAGGCCCACCCAGTTGGCAGCCAGGCCCACCCACTGGGGAGCCAGGCCTAGCCAATCAGAATGAGTTTTTTTCAACAAAAGGGCTTTATTACAGACATAAATACTCCTCAGCACCCCTCCACCCGCCCTCAGATGATCCCACAGGTGAAGAAGCCGGAGGTGGAGGTCCTGGGCTGGTGTGGTTACACGTGATCTGTGGTTGTGAGGCTGGTTGGACGTACTGCCAAATTCTCTAAAACGATGTTGGAGGCAGCTTATGGTAGATAAATTAACATTAATCTGGCAACAGCTCTGGTGGATATTCCTGCAGTCAGCATGCCAATTGCACGCTCCCACAAAACTTGAGACATCTGTGGCATTGTGTTGTGTGACAAAACCGCACATTTTAAAGTGGCATTTTATTGCCCCCAGCACAAGGTGTACCTATGCAATGATCATGCTGTTTAATCAGCTTCTTGATATGCCACCTGTCAGGTGGATGGATTATCTTGGCAAAGGAAAAATGCTCACTAACAGAGATGTAAACAAATTTGTGCACAACATTTGAGAGAAAGAAGCATTTTGTGCATATGGAACATTTCTGGGATTTTTTTTATTTCAGCTCATGAAGCATGGGACCAACATGTGAAATCCATAGATTAGGTCCTAATGAATATATTCCTTATATGAACTGTAACTCAGTAAAACCTTTGAAATTGTTCCATGTTGCATTTTTATATTTTTGTTCAGCGTATATTTAACTTATCGTTATAAGAAGTGGCGTAGCATCCCCATCCCCGAAACATTTTAAATAAAATACAAAATATATATCTAATTTTATATGTTTTTACGGTATTGAAAATCATACGGCGGTATTTCAAAATACCTTAGTATACGGTATAAATGGTATATCGCTCAAGCCTAGCATCCACTGAGAATTTCCAATGCCCTGACTAATTACAAAAACGTGTCTGATAAGCAACTCGCTTCACAATAACTTCAGGGGGCTACTTGTGAGTAATTAACTCTGTTTTGGGCACACTTTTCATCAAGTGTCAAACTCACCAGAGGTGCTAAGCAGGTAATTTAATCTAGGATTTCTTCATGCCCAACAAAAGGGACTCGGGGAAGCATAATATGCAAATCTCCTAAAGTAATTATTTAGGGATGCCCATTGCCTTCCCCCATAATACTTATTCAGTTAGGCCTAATTAGAGAGGTTGCTTGACAAAGATCCAGGGATGACTTCCCCTCCTGATTGTCAGCCATGACACTTGATCTGGTCTCTCTCAAACGACATCTTCATTCATTTTGCATTGACCTAATTAACAGAACGAATGAACTGTCCACCATGTCCACTAGGAGGCCTAAAAATACATCACAAAAGTTACCAGCAATCTGTTCCACACAGTACCTACCTGGTCTCAATCAACCCCCAAACCCCCTCCCCCCTTCCTACTGCTCCGTGTGGAATGGAAGTGCATCAGCGTGCCTTAGCCTTGGTAACGATTTTCTCCGTGTTGACAAGCCACGACCGGGAGATGTACAGCTTTGGAGAGCAGCCCTTTGGCTACGGCGTAGCCCCGGCACTGAGTAATACCAATCTCACAGGAGTGGAGCACAGGCTCTCAGTTGGCCGCAGTTCATAAGGAACGGCGAACAGCTCGCTGGTGCAGCTGGGAAAGACCGAGGGAGGGGAAGAGAGAGGGAGAGTGTTGGAGGTGGTGGGGAAGCTGCTAAGAGCTCTGGGCGGTTTTCTCTGTTGTTGTACCACACAAGTGCATCTAGGGCCCTGCAGGACAGGGCTTTAACAGGCGTGAGGGATGGAGAGATATAGAGAACGAGAGAGAGGAGGGAGGTCTGGGGAGCAGGAAGCTCTAGTCGGCCAGTCGTGCCAGACTGCTGCCTCTGCTTCTAAACATGGATGTGATTTATTATCGAGGCTCGTTTCACTCTTAAAAGAGAGATGGAAATTACATCGCAGAGAATTAGAGAGCGCCCCTAAATTGTCTCTGAGAAGAAAGCCATAGCTGTAGGCGTGGGGAGATTTTGGAGCATGTGGTACGCGTCTAACTGGTGCGTGAAATCAGAGGAGGGTTTTTTGCTTAGGTTGGCATAGATTTGTCTTTCCTTTGGTGGTGAGGAGGCCTTTTTAGTTTAGATAATGAATACTGATTCGGTCACTGCGTTTGATGGCCCTTGCCAAGGGGCCAGTCTTGGTTGCCCTTTAAAACCAAATAACTGTACTCCACTCTCTATGTTGCCAGGTTTGAAATACATGATCATTTTATGTAGCTCTACTGTCTTGATATATGTTGTTGTTAGGGGGGGCTTAAAATGGCTCTTGGCCAACACGCTGATCTTGTCGCCCTGACGGAGTGCACTCTAGCACGGCGGAGAGTGTGATGACCTCACTTCCTGTGTGGGTGGAAGAGAGGCCAGGAGGCCCCCACACTTGCCTGGCTCTTGTTAGCCTTTGGCAGCAGCAGCCAGGCAAACTCTGTCCTCTCTGGTCTGGAAGTCAGTACTAGGCTTGGGTGGTATCCAGATTTTCATACCTTTCTTCTGTCATCCTGGGATTTACGGTATAGCTCACAAGGGGACGCTAAAAACACAAAAAAGCCCATTGGGCATGTATTACCAGAATGCTAACAGAATTAGCACAAGTTATATCGAAATCACATAGACGCTGTTAGCTAAATGCTAACAAGCGAAAACGAACAAACTAATTGCAAAGACAAGCAAATCCAGCTCATAAAGTTATACAATCATAGCTAGTAGCTACCAAATGTTGTTTTCGGTGAGTGTGGACATGTGAAACTGAACAAGAGAAATTGTGCAAATGAACAAAGTTGTGATGCATGCTTTTTTGAAGGAAGAGCAGCATGTGTACCTGGAGGAGAATGGAGGAGGAAAAAAAACGCAAGTAGGAAGCACTGGGACAAAATGGCAGCTGTACAGATGACTCACCAAGAGATCTTTTACTTCTCAAACACGGCAGAAAGCCGTTAAGGTATCTGATGGCAAACATTTAGTAGTGAATTGCGTACAAGTGTAACTTCCTCACCTCATGTGCGCCACACAACAGAGGCCGTGTCTAGACTTGACAGTTCATGCAGCTTTAGTATTCTGATCATAGAGTTCTGATCATGGAATTCCGAACACGTCATGCGTCTACAGCTACATTTAAATGTGTCTACCGTATCCATAGTGTGTCCGGATTCCCTTTTCCCGCGCTATATTCAAATGCCAGAATGCATTCTACAAATGGTGAAATAGGCAAAGTATGATAATAACACAACAACAACTGATGGCAGTAGCTAACAGCTGTAGAAAACTAGCCAGCTAACCTCTGTAGCTAGTCAGCAAGCTAGCAAGCAATGCTAAAGAGATGGCAAATGGGTTAGCATAACTCTAATAGTTTTTCTAAATATTAGCTAGGTGGCTAGCATTTATGAGTCCAGCAAACATGTTCCTCACGCGCTCCTCCTGAAGTGGTCAGCCAGATCTGAACACAATCCGACCACAAAGCGACTTTTGTGATCTAGTCCTGTCTTTTCAATGCGATCTTCGTATTCTGATAGCAGAAGTCGCATGTAAGTGTCAAGTGTAGACATGACCAGAGACTCGCCGATAGATATAGACTCACCAGCTCCCACTTTCTCCCGTTGTGCTATTTACAAACACGTGACAGGCTGAACTGTTTCAAAATGTAAAATAATGTGACAGGTGAAATTAGGAACGCAGTGTGCTTTTTCTCCTAACGTATTACACAAGTTGACTGCAGGTATTAACTTAAAAAGTAGCTACAAATATTCACATTTATTTGAAAACTTTGTTGAAATCTTTTTGACTGTATGGAAAAAACATCCCGTGGCTTTTTCCAAATACCCAGGTATACGGTATATATGGTATACTGCCCAAGTCTAGTCAGTACCTCCTTCCACAACACTGTACTGTACAGTTACATTGAGCAGCGAAGAGCGAGGCTGCCACACTAATGCGTTTAACTAGCCAGGCTAACAGCTGTCTCTGGCTGCTTTGTGGGGGGCTTTGGGGCCTTGATGGGGGCAGTTTTATTGCCAGGGGAGATTCAAAGTGCCAGGAACGAACGAGGCAGGACAGAGGGACCGAGGCAGTCAGGCCAGGCAGATGCAGAGTAGTGGGGCCACACAGTATAAAAGGCTCTCAAGGGAAACAATATATCACATCCAGATAGAGAGAGAGAGGAAGATTTTGGCTGTGTTAAAACAAAGCACCACTCCAGCCCAGATAAGTTAAATTAATCGACGTGAAGTCATCTCTGTGAAAGCCATTGTCAGTGGCGGGCGGGACGAGTGGAGGTTATTTACGACGCTAAAACACAGGTGAGTACCTGACACTGATGATTCTGTGGCTGCCACGTGCGGAGAATGCCCTTCCATTTTGCACAATGCAGATGATGACTTTACGACGTCTTCTGAATGAATAGCTGTAACCTTGAGGTAGAGATGCTCAGGTTCTCTAGCGTCATCCCATTGTTGTCTAAACAAGGGCATTATGGCATCTGATTAGTCCTCGTCACGGTAATGAGATAATTGCATTATTGGACATCTAGTACTAGACCAGTATTACTCATCATGATGCCTAAGACATTCTTATTAGCCAGATATAACTCATCATCAACAAAATGAAGATAAAATGCAAAAAAATAATCTGGAAATCAGGATAGCGTCTAAAAAACCTTTTGTTAAGTTGATAATGAGAAGGGTTTAGTTGGAGGAATCAGTCAGTGATTGCCTCTTTCTGTTCCTGGATTCCCAGTGTGTTCTCAATGGACAGTCAGTCAGTTGTTGGTTCAGATTGCTAGGGCTGCATTCCCAAATGCCACCCTATTCCCTACATGGTGCACTACTTTTGACCAGAGCCCTATGGGCCCAGGTCAAAAGTAGTGCGCTATATAAGGAATAGGGCGCCATTTGGGACACAGCCTAGGTTATTAATCCCTGTACTCTACGGGGAGTGGTCAGCACCAGATGTATTGACACTTCCTACCAGAAGGTTTTCTAGATTAGCGGCAAATCCTCCCTGAAAAAACCTTACTTGGCACGCACAGCCAGACTTTGTGTTCGTCAACTCTGGGCCAAAGGAAGCATCCCAGCCATCCATCCCTCCTCTTGTTCCTATCCTCCTCTCTCCTTCTGGTCCTTTGGCCAGGAACCACCGCTTCCTTTTTTGGCGGGGATGTACATTTTTGTTGTTCTCATGTAGCATCTCTTGTGAGAGCCAGTGGATTGACCTTGATGACCCTCCCAGTCAGTGATGAGGTCTTCAGAAACAAGACATTTCCAACCCACTGTACCCGGAGGGCTTAAGTGATGGTTGTCATAGCGATCGTTATGCCACATAGAACAGCCTCTCTCACGGGTGAAAGACGATGACAAAGCTTTGAATGCGGCATCTTTCAGGTCACAACCTGGTTATGACGGAGGCAGACGGAACCAGAAAAGACTGGATGGATATGGTTGCGGTGCACACAAGACAAACAACAGACGTACATCAATGTCTGGTCTGTATAGATTTCAGGTTAGGAATTGAGATCGACATTATCTGCCACGCAGGCCATGTCTTTCATAGCTTGAGGAAAAAGCGAGATGGGTATTGGCTTGTGTTCCAAATGGCACCCTATTCCCTACATAGCCTACTGGCCCTGGCCAAAAGGAGTGCACTATGTATGGAATAGGGTGCCATTTGGGATGTAGCCTAGGTGTGACGGCGAGCAGCGGAGGGCGAACAATGCCTCTTCATTCCCACTGGCTGCCCTGGCCAGGCGTTTTAACATGGAGATTGGAAACAGAAACACCCCCCCCCCCCCCCCCTTCCTCTCTTCCTCCCCTGGACCTGCATGCAAATGAAGGTTAGCCTCTCCTGCTGTGCCACTGCGATTCTTCCCTCTCTTTTTTCTCTCCTTTTTCTAATAGACGCAAACTGTCTCTGACTCCCCCCTCCTCCTCCTCTATTCCTAGGGAAGAGGAAGAAGGAACCGGGACCAATCCTGATTAGTGTCCCTGTCCTGAGTGACAGGCTCGAATCCAGGCAGGCACTGCCGCAGGCAGCTCTGCCAAACTGCTGTCAACCCAATACCACCATAGAAAAAGCCATATTTTTTCCCCAATTCATTCGCCCCCCCCAGGTCTCTATCTCTGGGCTCTTTGCTCCATGCTCACTCGCTCTCCCCAGCTCTCATACACACAGACACACACAGTCTCTCTCTTACACCCATAGTGTTGTCAGTAACACACATAGCTTTACTTTCTCACAACCACCCACCATCTCTTTCTCTCGCTCTCTTTCTCTTTCTCTCGCTCTCTCTTTCTCTCTCGCTCTCTCTTTCTCTCGCTCTCTTTCGCTCTCTCTCTCTGGGGGTGACTGGCTGCTGTAGTGTGACCGGTCGACCGTGTTCTTGTGCCAGTGGGCTCAATGTGATTTACGCTGGCTGGCTGGAGGACCGCCCCCCTCCCCCTTGTGTCCCCTCTCCATCTCCCCCTGTCTCATACAGTATGTCCCACCTCCCATACACACACACACTGCGCTCTGCTCTCTCACTCCTCTCTGTGTCTAAGTGGGCAGCCTGCCCCTCAGTGTGTTTGCCAGAATGCTACGTACTAGTGGTGCTAGCTATGTTAGCGTCATTGTGCTACTTACAGTAAGCCCACCTCTTAGGGGTCATCACTAGTTACCACAGCCACAAAGTCCTAATTATGTCTAAACCCTGCCTATTTCTACAATTTATTTTCTTAAAATATGATTTTAAACCTAACCTTAACCACACTGCTAACCTTTAAGCCTAACCCAAACCTGAAATTAAGACCAAAAAGCAAATGTTTGTTTTCATGAAATGATATAGCCAATTTTGACATTATGGTAACTAGTGACAGCCACCTCTTAGTCTTGACGTCAGTCCTCCTGTTGTTTTACCATTCACAGGGCTGTATCTGTTCTGTTCTGGAACAGTGTTGTGTCATGACACCCATATCTACTACAGGAAGGTCTTGGCAAATTACCCCCAAAGTCATGTTGTTGATACCAAATTTATGGGATGGATGCTGGCAAGGTTCCCCTTCGGTAATTATTTATAGTCCTAAATTGTAGTGTGATGAAGTGTTCACATACCGGTACTCTACATAGGAACTCCACAGCAATATCATACTGTAGCCTAAATTTAGACTTTACTGTATTTTTGGCACAGTGAGTGAACTGTGCTTAGGGCTGTTGTGGTGACCGTATTACCGCCACACCGGCAGTCATGAGTCATGACCGCAGTCAAATTCCACTCTGGACATGCTCACTAACGACCGTCAGGTTGCTAATGGCCTGGTACTCAGCGCTCTATTGTCCCTCTAACCACATTAAACACTATCATCAAAACAGTATCATGCTTTTGAAGAAAGAAGTTCAACAACTGGTTGAAACTGAGTGGAAAATATGGTCATTGTGGATGTTGTTTTCAAAGCCAAACACAACTAAATGGACAGCGCTTTAAGTTGATGATTAATTCAAAACACCCATACGCATATTAAAGTTTATGAATATGCATAGGCCTATATATGAGCCCATAGGCCTATATATGGATACCACAAAATTGGGGAGAAAAAGTGGTAAAAATAAAAAATATGGCCTCATCTTTTTAAGTGGGAGAACTTGCACAATTGGTGGCTTACTAAATACTTTTTTCCCCCACTGTATATATATAAACAAAAGATTTTGGTTAATTGCAGATGTTATCGCAGGTGCAGTGAAATGCTTGTTTCTAGCACCAACAGTGTAGTAATACCTAGTAATAATAATAATAATAATAATAATAATAATAATAATAATAATAATACAAGTAAAAAATACACACATAATCCAGAAAAAATCTAAATTAAGAAATACAAATACAGTGCATTCGGAAAGTATTCAGACCCAGATCCAAACGCCATGCGCTACCAACTGAGCTACACAGGACTAACTAAAGTTGCGAAATAACTCTAAATCTAGCATATAGGACCTATTTTAAATGATCATTTTTATGCTCAACATTGCCACTTCATATGCGCACTCACTCCGGAAGGGAGTGTGTGGTGTATATTAAATGGATTTATGAGACTTTTTAAAATGTAGATGTTCCAAAGGCGCACATCAGCGGCTTGTATGGAGGCCTGGAGATGCTAAATGTGTTTATGGTAATTTAGGTCAATTACCGTGATACCGACATCATTTGCATGACAATAACCGTCTGACCAAATGTCATGACCTCCACAGCTCTAACTGTACTCCATTAGTCTACATAGCCTACATACATACTAGTATCTACGATTGGTGACATAGTGAGGATGCTAAGGGAATGTCGGTGTATTATTGACATTAATTCTTAGCACTGCGACATGGCTGTAATGAGACAGAATTATTCCCATTGATTTACATTTAAAAGCTAGTTGTCCGCCAACCTCTGCGAAATAGGCCTGGCTTTGTGGTGGTTGCCAAATCTGAAGCAACTTTGGACTGTAGGACACTGAAACTGTTGTTTTCACCTGAGTGTAGTAACCTAGGACTGGCCTATATCAAAATGGGCTATCTACCAAATATGCAAGTGGAATTAAAGGTATAGCCTAGTCAATGTAGCCTACCTGGGCTGGGTTTCAGAAAAGCATCGTAGCACTAAGATAATCTTTTGTCCATTTAGTTTCTTAGTGCTACGACGCTTTTGGGAAACCCAGCCCTGACCTCTTTTCAGTGGTTGTAGTTTCTATGACAACTGTATCCTATCAACTGTCCTTGTGACCTTTTCACTATTCTGAAAAGAATGCAAATGTGGTATTAAGCGTCATAATGTATCCTCGTCTTATAGCTTCCACTGTTGTACTACTGCTACTTGTTATCGTTCACCATGGTAATGTTTAGGCTGAATCAGGGTATAAAAGTAACTTTTTGGTATAAAAAATCTACCAGCCACTCAGGTTTTTTACCAGCCAAAATATCCCCAAAATATATATTTTCTGTGACCCGAGTCACCAGAATATCACAGATGAGACAAAACATTTCACCTGTCCCTTTAAGGGCGGGAATAATAATAATAATAATAGGCTATATACTGTAGTTCTTTGACTTTGTACGATATTAATTTACCAGCTTTGAAACAAGACTGCAGAAATACTTTGAAAACAGCTACTGCAGCATTCATTTTACTCTAAATGTGATCATACATGACTGTTTTTATTCACAAATGCGAGTGAAATGCCCGCACTGTGGAGCCCTGACCACCCGCCAACGTGGCTGGTGAAATAGACATCTTACCCGTCAATGCCAAAATCTACCCGCATTTGGCAGGTGGCGGGTGTTAATTTTAGACCCTGGGCTGAATGGTAAATTAAGAAATATCCTGTTAATTGCAATTACAGGCACTCGGTGAGAACTGAGTAGCCTATTTCTGTAGTGAAAGTGTATGTGTGTGTGTCTCCCTGGCGGTAGTTTTTTTTGTGCTCTGTGAGGAGTTTTGACACATCTAAGATTATGGGCATGTGTTGTTTCTGTAACGTGAAAAAATCTACATTCTAAAAATGGACGGGAAAAATAAACGCGGGTGCAAAGGGCGCTCCATCTGCGCTGAGGAATTTCAGAGGTCTGGGGGCCTGGAGTCGACTCATTCTCTTCCAAGAACACTTCTCCTTCCTCTTTCACCTCTGGCACGAGGCCCGAAGTACCCACAAACTGCCGGGGCCAAGGCCAACAGTACACAGATGGTAATATGCTGCACTACATTTCAATTCGACGGACAGAACCGAACCACAGTCATTACTGTATAGCAGGGGTTGGCAACAGGCGGCCCACAGGCCAAAACCAGGCCGAAATTATTATTATATATATATATTTTTTTTTATTTTTTTTGGGGGGCTGTAAAATAGGCAGGAATTCCGCTAAATATTAGTTTAATTGAGGAAATCTGTTCCGAAGTATTCCCACATAGAAAAATACATATGTGATTGTGTCTGTAATCAAGGTATGAAATGATTGTTATTTTCCAATACAATCTCTTTTTGGGATTAGTTGTGGTCAATTTGCAGTGTACAAATTATTATAATTATTTTCGGCCCCCTGACTATTCGCTATGACAATAATTGGCCTGTAGCTGAATTGAGTTGCTGTATAGTGTATATACAGTGGGGAGAACAAGTATTTGATACACTGCCGATTTTGCGGGTTTTCCTACTTACAAAGCATGTAGAGGTCTGTAATTTTTATCATAGGTACACTTCAACTGTGAGAGACAGAATCTAAAACAAAAATCCAGAAAACCACATTGTATGATTTCTAAGTAATTCATTTGCATTTTATTGCATGACATAAGTATTTGATACATCAGAAAAGAAGAACTTAGTATTTGGTACAGCCACCTTTGTTTGCAATTACAGAGATCATACGTTTCCTGTAGGTCTTGACCAGGTTTGCACACACTGCAGCAGGGATTTTGGCCCACTCCTCCATACAGACCTTCTCCAGATCCTTCAGGTTTCGGGGCTGTCGCTGGGCAATACAGACTTTCAGCTCCCTCCAAAGATTTTCTATTGGGTTCAGGTCTGGAGACTGGCTAGGCCACTCCAGGACCTTGAGATGCTTCTTACGGAGCCACTCCTTAGTTGCCCTGGCTTTGTGTTTCGGGTCATTGTCATGCTGGAAGACCCAGCCACGACCCATCTTCAATAATCTTTCTGAGGGAAGGAGGTTGTTGGCCAAGATCTCGCGATACATGGCCCCATCCATCCTCCCCTCAATACGGTGCAGTCGTCCTGTCCCCTTTGCAGAAAGCATCCCCAAAGAATGATGTTTCCACCTCCATGCTTCACGGTTGGGATGGTGTTCTTAGGGTTGTACTCATCCTTCTTCTTCCTCCAAACACGGCGAGTGGAGTTTAGACCAAAAAGCTCTATTTTTGTCTTATCAGACCACATGACCTTTTCCCATTCCTCCTCTGGATCATCCAGATAGTCATTGGCAAACTTCAGACGGGCCTGGACATGCACTGGCTTGAGCAGGGGGACCTTGCGTGCGCTGCAGGATTTTAATCCATGACGGCGTAGTGTGTTACTAATGGTTTTCTTTGAGACTGTGGTCCCAGCTCTCTTCAGGTCATTGACCAGGTCCTGCCGTGTAGTTCTGGGCTGAGCTCTCACCTTCCTCATGATCATTGATGCCCCACGAGGTGAGATCTTGCATGGAGCCCCAGACCGAGGGTGATTGACTGTCATCTTGAACTTCTTCCATTTTCTAATAATTGCACCAACAGTTGTTGCCTTCTCACCAAGCTGCTTGCCTATTGTCCTATAGCCCATCCCAGCCTTGTGCAGGTCTACAATTTTATCCCTGATGTCCTTACACAGCTCTCTGGTCTTGGCCATTGTGGAGAGGTTGGAGTCTGTTTGATTGAGTGTGTGGACAGGTGTCTTTTTATATAGGTAACAAGTTCAAACAGGTGCAGTTAATACAGGTAATGAGTGGAGAACAGGAGGGCTTCTTAAAGAAAAACTAACAGGTCTGTGAGAGACGGAATTCTTACTGGTTGGTAGGTGATCAAAAACTTATGTCATGCAATAAAATGCAAATTAATTACTTAAAAATCATACAATGTGATTTTCTGGATTTTTGTTTTAGATTCCGTCTCTCACAGTTGAAGTGTACCTATGATAAAAAATTACAGACCTCTACATACTTTGTAAGTAGGAAAACCTGCAAAATCGGCAGTGTATCAAATACTTGTTCTCCCCACTGTAGCTTACGCTAGCAGCTACCCCCGGATGAGAGTGTGATCTAGGCCAGGGTTTCCCAAACTCGGTCCTGGGGCTCCCCCTGGGTGCATGTTTTGTTTTTTGCGCAAGCACTACACAGCCGATTTGAAATAATCTAAGCTTGATGATGAGTTGGTTATTTGAATCAGCTGTGTATTGCTAGGGCAAAAACCAAAACGTGCACCCAGGGCCGGCCCCAGGACAGAGTTTGGGAAACCCTGGTCTAGGCTAGCTCCTGAGCCACCATGAACGAAGGGTTTTCCAGTTTCCACTTCCCCCATGTTATCGATGTCAGAGACTGGAAACTGGAGTATCCATTTTGGCTCTGACATGGAAAAAGTTGATGGATGGGTTTGTGGTTTAAGAGTGGGTTATATACAGAGTTGTGTGTGGACATAAGCCTACTATAGGTGTGTAGATGATTTAGAGTGTGGGCTACTAGGCTACTTTCTAACTCGGGTTGTTAAAAGCACAGTTCTAGTTAAGTGCTGTATTTTTAAACTGGCAAATGCCTGGTGGTGCTCCCAGAACTCCAAAGGGCATGAACCCTTTTGAGTTTGCCCACACATCACCATCCCTCTGAGCCTGGATCAGTGAGCTGTACTGAGAGCTGAATATCTCAGTCTTTATCTCTTTCAATCACTGATCTCAGACCAGTCTCTCACTCACAACATGGATCAAGTCCCCTTGGGCTCTGGTCAAATGGAGTGCACTATAAAAGCAGTGCACTATACAAGAAATAGGGTGCCATTTTGGACTCGACCTCAGAGAAACCCACGGGTGCATTACCGGTGTATGAACCTTGGAGTATTTTTGACAAACAGCTGAATAGTCAGTCAGTGACATGGTGCCTTTTGTAAAGTGGGATGTATCGTGATAGATGCACTCCAACAATTATTTCACCCTTTTCCCCAAAAGAAAAGGAGGGAAAATGTCCACTTAACAGATTGATGTCCCGTATAAAGTCCTACGAAGGGGCTTTGAATTTACAACCGCCGGTTCCGGCACAACCAGCTGGTTATATTTAGAGTCTGTGTGGTTTTTTTTTCACTCGCTCTCACACACACACAAGCACACTGTCTTTTTCCAACAGGACAAACTGAGAGAGAGGGAAATACTGAGGAGAAGAGGAAGAGGGAGAGATCCTGACAGAGCAAGAGAAGGAAAAAAAGGAAGTCATCCTGTTGTTGAAGTTCCAATGAATGGAATTACCTTCCTCTCCGGGATGGAGCGCTGACTGTTAGTGGTTTACAGCGACGTGAGCCTGCTGGTGGATAGAGCTAGCTGAGGTCTCTCCCACCATATTGTCCGGCGGCGCACGCTAATAAGGCAGGAGCCCTGACCACAGGGCGCGCTCATTAGCATAGCCCGCGGACATGGCAACCCCCGCCAGGTCTCAGCATGGACACTTAATTACCGCCACAGCGCCTTCTCATTTCTACACTCCGCCTCCTCACTACACTCACCCCTCCTCCCTTGTAGTACACCCCTCTAATCTTCCCTCCACCCCCGGTTCCTCCTTCCCCCTCGTACAGTATACACCCCCTAACCCAGGCCAACAGCAGCCATCCACTCCGAGTCAAAGGAGAGCATGCTGGGATAGCCCAGGTGTGGCTAAAGCTGTGCTGGCTGTGTGGTGTGTTCCATTGCTGTGCTGGATTTAAATAGCCTGTCCGAGTGGTGGACTTGACTGTCACAGGTCTTGAACCCACCCCCTTCATATTCTACTTATGTCTCTGTCTCTCTTTCTGTCTCTCTCCGTATGTCTCTGTCTCTCTTTCTGTCTCTCTCCGTGTGTCTCTCTCTCTCTCTCTGTCTCTCTCTCGCTGTCTCTCTCTCTCGCTCTGTCTGTCTGTCTCGCTCTGTCTCTCTCGCTCTGTCTACTGTAAAGCTTCTGGTCATGTCTCTCCTCTTGGCATTATAGTGGCACTATTGATGCTTCTACTCCAGACTTAATCGGCTAATGGCCTCCCTCCCTGTCTTCCTCCACTATTTGCCCCTTCCTCCCTCCTTCCACCCTAGCCCGGGCCTGGAGGTCAGCAGGGCCGTTTTGTATGCCCTGCTAAGTCACAGAATAGTTGCAGTGTGTCTGTCGGTAGCTAGGCGAAACCTCATGCAAGTCGTGTGGTCTGGTGACCTACGGAACAACCCCCACCTCCTCCCCCAGCATCCCCCTCCGGCACAGGGATCATTGTGCCTGATGAGGCAGGCTGAAATCTGGTTGACTCCACTGTCTGTCTGGCTGCAGTGACTGCATGGGCCCAGCACAGTAACACCACTCCCCCAGACAGTCCGGAACAGCCACATCAGCCAAAATATAACCTGCCATCATGTTCAAACTCTGAGACAGTTGACATGGGGTTGCACTGTC
>NW_028167181.1:3175123-3205123 GCF_964263955.1 Coregonus lavaretus
CTGTAGCGTTAAGGCTAGCCTAGCGTCACTCGGCCTAGAGGTGTAGTGTTGCGTGGAGGAGCCTCGAGAGATCAACACTAAACCCACGAAGGAGAGCGAGAAAGATGGGGAGAGTTAGGGAAAAGAGAGGGGGAGGGCAGCAAAGGGCAAGAGATGAAGGGAGAGAGGGAGAAGGAGAGAAAGGGGAGGGTTCAAATTCATCCCCCTCTCTTTACCCCTCCACTGTGTACTCCTGAGACCTCGGGTCAGCAATCTAGCCATTTCCCGCTAACGACGTTACAGCCATTAGGGCCTGGCTGCGTTCTTTCTGGAGCATGTCACATGGACACGGGTCATGCCTCGCATACTTCTCCCCTCTGGCCCGGCTCAGGTGACTAAAAGCTTTCAGGGGGAGTGAACGGCAGCCTTGGAAAAACAGTAGGTCTTAGACCCGCTGACATTCTCTCTCACGCGCACGCTCTCGCTCTCTCTTTCTCTCCCTCTCTTTCTCTCTCTCTCCCTTTCTCCGCTTAATGGCATCTTAGGAAATGTAAGGAGGTGAAGGAAGTCACACACAAAGGGTGCGCGCGCACACACACACAGGAACTGTGGAAAAAAAGAGCGGTCAGGTCTGTGGTGTCCTGTCCTCCTATAAGTGTACAACATCTTATTTTTCCTGCCCTAACCTCTGCCACAGAGTGTGTGTGTGTGTCCTGACTCCTGTGTGTGAGAGATGGAGTGTGTGCTAGTGTCCCAGTGTGGTGGGTAGACCTGTAGCTGTGCATGTACACTCGGTTAGAGCGGTCGGGCCACGGTTGCGGTCACCTCTCTGGCCCATAGTCGGTGACGACCAGACCAGATGTGAGCTGACTCTAATGATCCCTGCGGGTCACCGGGCGGGGTTGCCGAGGCAACCGCTTTCCCCTCTGCCTGTAAACAGAGAAGCAACCCACCAGTGTTCTTATATAGGGTCGTCAGGGTGAAGACTAGCCTTGATGTGTGTGAGCGAGAGAGAAGAGAGCTCAAATGATGTTGTGTGTGGAGAGGAGAGATTGTGTATCAGTGTACGAGTGTCATGGCTTCTTCTGACCTTTTGTTGTTGTTCCCGCTCTCTGTTTTCTTCGGTTGATGCTCCATGGGTTAATTTTTTTAGTTGAAGCCTCTGTACTGTAGTGGTGGGTGGTGGGTGGGGGGGTCAGTAAAGTTTTGACATTTTCTTCGCCCAGGCTTGTTGCTTTTTGACATATTTGTATGGAAAGGGGTTAATATGTATCAGGAATACTCACTTTCTTTTGTTCGCCCTTGTCTGGCAAGCTGTAATGTTTTGCTTATGAATATTGATACACCAAGTGTATATTAATGACCCTGGGTGACCTTAACCCTATCCTTATTGGCTCCCTGGTGGGATCTGCATCGTCATGAATATTCAACAGGCTCTGTAACCTCCATTACCCTAATCTTTGCTGTCTAGCCTCCCAGAAGGTCCTGTCGTCATGGTAACCCCGTTACTAGACTCCTTAGGAAAAAAAATTTGACCCTGTGAAAAAAAAATATGTTGAAAATAAAGGATTGAAAAATCATCTAAGTTATTTTATCTACCGTTGCTGGCGATTCTCAGTGCTGAGAGAAAGGCTTGGGGAAAGCTGGTGGATTTTGTTGCATTAAAGCTCCTTGGATTTTCAGTGTTATTATGCTTTTCTTCAGTCATTGCGAAGGCAGTGAGTTACCCCTTGCTGAGAGCGCCGACGTCTATTTGGTATCTTTAATAGGCTGTTCCCTTTGTACTTAGCTGGTAAATGGAATTGAGAGTGCTCACTTGCGATAAGGAAGTGTCAGAATGAGTATATAGTGTAGTAGTCTGGCTCACTTTGTAATCCAGGGGACAGGTGACTGCTGATTGTTGACTTACATCGTCAAACCTCAAGTCAAGGCTGTTCAATTCAATGCCTCCTAGATTGTCATTTAATGATGCACTCTCAAACCTTTGTATAATTTTTGCCAGTAGTTTTGAAATTGGTTCTTAAGAGCCAAAGGTGGTCCCCATTTTTTTTGTGTACTGCGTCATCAAATTGTGTACTACGTCGTCCATTTCGTATGATATGTTACGTCCTGCAATTTTATTGTAATTTGTTTTGTGCAATTTGTACTATATGTTACAAATGTATTGTGCTTAAGATCCTGGAGTTCATCTTTAATGACAAAATCTGGTCCTTTCCTGGGTAATGTTCATTAGGGAACACTGTAGCAAAACGTTGTAGAACAGAAAAAACGAAAACAAGTGTTTTCAAATTGGATAAGTTCAGGTAGCACCTCCCCGTTTCCCTCCGTTTATGACCCAATGAACATGACCCTGGTTTGTCCTCAGCTCTGGTCATGATGATCCCTTTCTCCCTGTTTCCATCTCAGTAAAACATCTCTCTTTTCCTCTCACCAAACTTTTCCCTAAACGTCTCATCTTCTTCTTCTCTTCTTCTCTCCTGTAGATGTGGACAGCGTCGAGGAGGGTGGGCCCGACGGGGGCTGCTGTCCCGTGGAGGAGGACGGCGGTGGTGGCTGGTACGGGAACGCCTCCGACACGCGCTCCGAGTCGTCGTACGGCGGCGACATCCATGACGACCATGAGCTGTTCCTCCGCGGGGGCTCCTCCCCCACCCCCTCCCCAGACCGACCTCCGGAACACCCCGACACGTCGACCGAGAGTTCCCTGGGGGGCTGCCCTACGCCTGTTCACAGCCACCACCACCACCACCACCGGGCCTCCCTGGAGCTCCTGAGCCTGGGGGTGGACGGAGGGGTGTTCTCTGCCCAGGATACCCTTTCCTCCGTGGTGTCCTCTCTCTATGGAGAGGCTGCCTCCGAGGCCCTGGGGAAACCCCTGAGCAGTAACCTGCGGCGTCTCCTAGAGGCTGGGTCGTTGAAGCTGGATGGGGAACTTCTGGGGAGAGTGAGAGGTGGGGGAGGGGGAGGGGAGTCACCCCCTATAGGCTTAGCCCCAGCCCTGACCCTCTCCCCCTCCTCCCATCATGCTCAGCAGCTAAGTGCCCTCGCACGAAAACTGGCGGCCAATAACAACAACAACAACAGTGGAGGCTCCGCCTCGGTCTCGCCTGCCTCTATTGCCATGTCGACCACCGCCATCAAGCAGGAGCCCTGCGACCCCTTCGCCTCGGTGGTCGCCCCGAGCAACGGCGCCGGCTTCGTGTGGGTGGGAGTGGCCGGCGACGGGAAGTGGCCCCCGGCGGGTTGTTCCGCCTCTGGCGGCGGGTCCAGCCTATCACCGGACTCCGCCATCCAGAAGCTGAAAGCGGCAGCCAACGCGGTTTTACAGGACAAGAACGCCACCGTAGCGGCCTCATCTACCTCCTCTTCCTCATCCTCTTGCTCCACAGTACCCACCCTGGGAGGAGGAGGGAGCCGGGGAGGAACGGACGACTCGGTACGCTTCGATGCCTTCACCTCCCCCTTCAGCCCTCAGTCGGCCAGCTCCACGCTAGCCGCCCTGTCCAAGAAGGTGAGCGAGCGCTCTCATACCTCCTCATCATCAGACCACCAACACCAACCCTCCCCCGGCTCCTCCTTCCTCTCCCTGGTCTCCATGACTTCCTCAGCTGCGCTCCTCAAGGAGGTGGCGGCCCGGGCGGCAGGGAACCTCCTTGCTGATAAGATGGAATCCCCGCTGGGAGCCCCAGCAGGAGGAGGGGCCCACCAGGAGGACATCAAGCCCCTGCTGGACAGGAACCAGAATGCAGGGACCCCCACAGGGCCCCAGAGCACCATGGACCTGCTGCTGCCCTCCACCCCCAAGGGAAGGGCCAAACCCAGCAGCCAAGCAGGTAGGCTAACCCACCCTGACCCTCCACATTTTCTTCCTGAGGTGGCATTTGTTGTCTATAAGCCTTATGGTGAGTTTTTGGATATACAGTAGCTAGCTACATTCAGATTTTTTGCAGTTTGGGAAATGTAATAGTGCGTTTATCAAGATATTATGTCAGCTACATTTTGTTGTCTTTGTGACAAGGTCAGAAACATTGGAACATTGTGACATACAAAGTGCCCCTATCCATCAATCCCAGAAGGTCTGTTTCTCTAGCAAGGTTTTATACAACAACGAACCGTTGTGGAAGACCTTCCCACCCCCAGGTTGAACAGAATAACAACAGTCGATTTTTTTTCATTTCAATCAGTTATTTCACCTTGCATTTTTAAAGGTTGTTTGTCAGTACTAGTTTATTTCACCTTGCACATCCTGAACTGTCCTCTATAAAGAGATGTGATAGTTCATTGCCTCAGATATCAAATCCTCTTCAGCTTTTCAACTTGATTTGAAACCATCTTTTACAGATATTCTCCAAGCTTCTGCTTATTATATGGAATTAAAGCTAGTCGCTAAGCGAATGTCCTAATATGTTTAATCCCTTTATATTACACTATACAGTGGGGGAAAAAAGTATTTAGTCAGCCACCAATTGTGCAAGTTCTCCCACTTAAAAAGATGAGAGAGGCCTGTAATTTTCATCATAGGTACACGTCAACTATGACAGACAAAATGAGGAGAAAAAATCCAGAAAATCACATTGTAGGATTTTTTATGAATTTATTTGCAAATGATGGTGGAAAATAAGTATTTGGTCAATAACAAAAGTTTCTCAATACTTTGTTATAAACCCTTTGTTGGCAATGACACAGGTCAAACGTTTTCTGTAAGTCTTCACAAGGTTTTCACACACGGTTGCTGGTATTTTGGCCCATTCCTCCATGCAGATCTCCTCTAGAGCAGTGATGTTTTGGGGCTGTCGCTGGGCAACACAGACTTTCAACTCCCTCCAAAGATTTTCTATGGGGTTGAGATCTGGAGACTGGCTAGGCCACTCCAGGACCTTGAAATGCTTCTTACGAAGCCACTCCTTCGTTGCCCGGGCGGTGTGTTTGGGATCATTGTCATGCTGAAAGACCCAGCCACGTTTCATCTTCAATGCCCTTGCTGATGGAAGGAGGTTTTCACTCAAAATCTCACGATACATGGCCCCATTCATTCTTTCCTTTACACGGATCAGTCGTCCTGGTGCCTTTGCAGAAAACAGCCCCAAAGCATGATGTTTCCACCCCCATGCTTCACAGTAGGTATGGTGTTCTTTGGATGCAACTCAGCATTCTTTGTCCTCCAAACACGACGAGTTGAGTTTTTACCAAAAAGTTCTATTTTGGTTTCATCTGACCATATGACATTCTCCCAATCCTCTTCTGGATCATCCAAATGCACTCTAGCAAACTTCAGACGGGCCTGGACATGTACTGGCTTAAGCAGCGGGACACGTCTGGCACTGCAGGATTTGAGACCCTGGCGGCGTAGTGTGTTACTAATGGTAGGCTTTGTTACTTTGGTCCCAGCTCTCTGCAGGTCATTCACTAGGTCCCCCCGTGTGGTTCTGGGATTTTTGCTCACCGTTCTTGGGATCATTTTGAGCCCACGGGGTGAGATCTTGCGTGGATTCCCAGATCGAGGGAGATTATCAGTGGTCTTGTATGTCTTCCATTTCCTAATAATTGCTCCCACAGTTGATTTCTTCAAACCAAGCTGCTTACCTAATGCAGATTCAGTCTTCCCAGCCTGGTGCAGGTCTACAATTTTGTTTCTTGTGTCCTTTGACAGCTCTTTGGTCTTGGCCATAGTGGAGTTTGGAGTGTGACTGTTTGAGGTTGTGGACAGGTGTCTTTTATACTGATAACAAGTTCAAACAGGTGCCATTAATACAGGTAACGAGTGGAGGACAGAGGAGCCTCTTAAAGAAGAAGTTACAGGTCTGTGAGAGCCAGAAATCTTGCTTGTTTGTAGGTGACCAAATACTTATTTTCCACCATAATTTGCAAATAAATTCATTAAAAATCCTACAATGTGAATTTCTGGGAAAAAAAATCTCAATTTGTCTGTCATAGTTGACGTGGACCTATGATGAATATTACAGGCCTCTCATCTTTTTAAGTGGGAGAACTTGCACAATTGGTGGTTGACAAAATATTTTTTTCCCCCACTGTATAAGGACATACACATTTTATTTATTGTATTACGGATGCCCCACTTCACATAAACAAATTATAAATAAATTGAGCGTTTTTTAAAATGTATTTTATTAATAAGAAATGATTATTTTAAACTATTATTTTTGACAAATTGAATGATTTGCGTCACAATTGTAGTGGTAGGGATTCGGTTCAATCGCGGTGAATCGAATCATGCGAATCAAAATAATAATTTGTGAACCGTGAACAGTAAAATAAAAAATGTAGTAGTCTTCCTTTTGGATTATGTCGCTGAAAAACGTGTTTTGTAGATACTTTAAGTTGATTTGGACAGCTAGTCAGTAGTCAGAATGCAGTGAACTCTTCTAAGGTAAGATAAATGACTAAACTAGAATAGGTACATTTCCTGAAGAAAATGTGTGTGCTTGCTTCAGCTGTCAAAAAATATTGAAGAATTCAAGCTAAATAGAAGCTGAAGCAGTTCAATATAGTAAGAATAGGTCTGATTACTTTAGTTGAATGCTATATATTTCAGCTATCACATCAATTATGAACAATTTGTAGGGTCCCCTGACTGGGACTCAAACCCTGGTCCCTGTGACTGTCATAATAAAATGGCTAAAATCTCTTGGTGAGGTCTCTAGGTTTGTATTTATTTTATTAATGTATTTTTTAAATTTTCGCTCGCTCACCCCACTTTTTAGAGAGCGAGAATCCCCTCCCCGTCTTGCCTGAGTCTGGGAAAAGGTTTGTGGGCCTGGCAGGGGGTCCAAACTAGACCGTTTGCCCTCGGATCTGCAGTCTGCCAAAGAGGGCCGGCAGTGTGTGCTCTCAGCACAGTAGGAACCGGGTGTCCATATCCATCTCTGTTCTGCAGACGCTTCTGGCTCCAACAACCTCCTTTTACCAGTCAACTCTGTACAGACTGGTGGAGGTTGGAGCCAGAGGAGTCTGCAGTCAGAGCCTTCTCCTCAGATCAGCATTCAGCAGATTCCCAGCCAAACACAATCCCATCAGAGTTTACACTGGGCAAGTGCAGAACAGACTATGGGAGGTACACAGTACTACATAGAGCCATGGCTACAGGGAACTCTATTCCACATCAGGTAACTGATGCAAGCAGTAGAATCAGATTTAAAAAACAGATATAAAGAAACCTTGTGGAACAGCAGGGACTGTGAAGAGACCCACACACACACAGACACACGCATACACATACTAACTCACTCACTCTGCACACACATACACATGGATTTTGTGTTGTAGATATGTGGTAGTAGAGTAGTGGCCTGAGGGCACACTTAATGTGTTGTGAAAAGTGTTATGAAATGTAATATTTGTAATTGTATATAACCGCCTTAATGTTGCTGGACCCCAGGAAGAGTAGCTAATGGGGATCCTTAATAAATACAAAATACAATACCCACACGCACGTACACACACACAACCCTCTCTCTCCTCTCTCTCTCTCTCTCTCTCAAAATGAGCAGCCTTTAGTGAGAACAGTGGAGTGTGTTCCAGGTGAGATGGATGGGCACTTTTGAAGGATTGTGTCGTAACCCTTTAGCCGACTCTAAAATGGCTGGATCAAATTGACTTGAGACAGATGAGAGGGAGAGAGGCAGTCGATGTAATATTCTGTGATCTGCATGTTAAAAAGGGTTGTTGGCGGTAACCTGCAGCCGTCAAGGTCGCAGTGGAATGCTGTACAAATGCAGGTACTTGTCTGGTGGCCAGACTGAAAAAAACATGCCCTTGGTTATTGATTGTCCGGTTTTGTTTTATTGCAGTTGGCTGGTCTGGTATGAAATTGTTACACATTTAGCCTATATTTAGTTTTACTAAATATTTCTTGATAATTGATCTTGATTACACTGGAGAGGAAAATAATACGCTGACGTACTGACCACTTAAAATAATACGCTATCTGACGTACTCACCACTTAAAATAATACGCTATCTGACGTACTGTCCACTTAAAATAATACGCTATCTGACGTACTCACCACGTAAAATAATACGCTATCTGACGTACTCACCACGTAAAATAATACGCTATCTGACGTACTTACTACTTAAAATAATACGCTATCTGACATACTCACCACTTAAAATAATACGCTATCTGACGTACTCACCACTTAAAATAATACGCTATCTGACGTACTCACCACTTAAAATAATACGCTATCTGACGTACTTACTACTTAAAATAATACGCTATCTGACGTACTGTCCACTTAAAATAATACGCTATCTGACGTACTGTCCACTTAAAATAATATGCTATCTGACGTACTCACCACGTAAAATGATACGCTTTCTGACGTACTCACCACTTAAAATAATACGCTATCTGACGTACTGACCACTTAAACGCTGCTCCATCTTTTTTCCTTCTCCTCCAATGAGCAAGGAGTCCATGGTTATCTCCTCCCCTCTCCTCCTCCTCTCCCTCCCTCTACCTCTCCTCCTCCCCCACCACTTCTCTTCTCTCCCTCGCTCCAGTCTGTTGGGCCGCAGATGGCAGTTTATTGTTGCAAATAGGCAGTCTCGAGGTTTTACACCCGGGGTCAATGAATGGCTGAGCGCTGTAATTTCACCAAACACTGATTACCAGATGTTTTTCAAGGAACAGGAGCAGAATACTTATGAAGCCATCGATGACAGGCCCGTGGTGAATTTGTAATGCAATCATGGCGCATCCTAATAAGCCCAATTAAACGCCGTAATAGAGGCCGGATATGAAGCCAACAACAATAATCGAGATAATAAAACAGTAAGTTTTACTTATTTTGTTCCCAGACAGGCAGCAAACGATGGCAGGCTTTGTCGAACGTTGAACGTTTTCAGCTTGAGGTGTCTGGAGGTCGTGTCTAACCTAGTAGAGGTGTGGTAATCGTAACAAAGTCAGTTGCACCTTAGAGAGGCTCCATAGTATGTAACTCTTCTCTGGAAAGGAAGGAATGGACGAGTGATGGGGGGAAAAAATCTATACAGTTACATATTTCAAAATTATGCCAAAACTAAGGTATTTTTCATCCTATAGCTTGTTCTCCATGTTCTTTTTAAATGGGGAGCCAAGATGTTTTCAGCACTTTTATTGTCCTGACTGATCAAAACTCGTTTTCTCATGACTCTCTCTTGTCTCTCTGCAGCAGTGAGTAATATGTTTGGAACATCGCAATAATATCACAGTATGAAATCGCAATACACATAGAATCGTGAGAATCGCAATACATATCGTATCGGCACCTATCGTATCGTGAAGTCCCAGGCAATTCCCAGCCCTAGAAATGGACTTGTTCCAATACTTCAGAAATGCATCCTTCACCTTCCTAGCTTCCTTCTTTTTCTTCCTTGAAGTAATCACAGATCTGACATGGGCTGGATTGGTGAAAGCTACAAAGTGGAAACCTTACTTACACCTTACCAATCACTTATAGATCGGATAGGTGTACTGACATCATGCAAACGAGGAAGGAATGATGCGTTGCTTAAGTATTCATTCAGGGCACTGTATGAACTAAATTACATGTGTTTTTACTGAGCTGCCCTTCTTGGCCAGGTATCCCTTGGTAAATAATTATTCTGACCTCACTGGAACTTCCTGGTTAAATAAATAAATGTCTCATCCCCTCTTTTTCCTCTACTCTCCCAGGTTCCCCGGGGGAGGACGGAGGGAAACCATTCCAGTGTCCGGTGTGTGGCCTGGTCATCAAGAGGAAGAGCTACTGGAAGAGACACATGGTGATCCACACCGGCCTGAAGAGTCACCAGTGTCCCCTGTGCCCCTTCCGCTGCGCCCGCAAAGACAATCTCAAGTCCCACATGAAGGTGAGATGGTGGGAGCCTGTGATGACTCCTTTGACCTTTGACCTGTAACCTCGTAGTGTTATCCATCCCCTGAGGTCATAATAGGAGTGGAAGTGCTGCTAATGCTACTAATTGCTGAAAGGGAGGGAGGTGCTCTAGTCAGTCACCTCTAGTGTAGTGGGTAACATGCCTCAAATGATACTGTAGTTAGTAGACTAAAACCAGAAGGGGTTTTAACAAGACCGAGAAGCTCCAGGTGTTGAGGGAATCCTTATTGTTTTACGCTCTTATTTAATCTCTTTTACTCATTTTATTTCAATTATTTATTTGCATAGGGACAGATACAATTAGCCTAACATTGACACACGTTGAATGTACAACAGTCAGATGCATTGCTCCATTGTACCTTACGCAAATGTTCAGTGCTTGTCCCCAAGTGAGCATCATTGCTTTGACTGTTGTTGCAGTGACAATGCGCAGGTAGCCCCCCCCCCCCCCCACTCATCCTATCCCTGTATCCCAGGTCCACCAGCATCAGGACCGGGGCGAGACGTTCCAGTGCGAACTTTGCCCTTTCACCTCCTCGCGACACTTCAGCCTCAAGCTCCACATGCGCTGCCACCAGCACTTCCCCCGCTCCGGGTCTGCCTCCGACGGGGTCAAGGTCAAGGAAGAGGCCACCACGGACACGGAGGGCGAGGGGTCACTCATGGGTGACTACAACCCCGGGGAGTCCCCTCTCCAGTCGGACGCAGGGAACCAGAGCTCCCCTGGAGTCTCCAGCCACCACGTCTTTATAAAAGAAGAGCCCCAGGAGAGGGAGCTGTCGGTGCTTTCGCCCTTCACTCTCTGCAGGGACAGGGAGAGGGAGCGTCCTGGTAGTAGTGGCAACTCCCTGGACCTCTCTATGGGGGGAGTCGGCTTGGGGGTGGGGGTTCGGTCCAGTCCTGGTGGAGGTCCAACGGCGGCGTCCCTCTTCAGCCCGGACATCACCACCAAGACAGCCACCGACCTGCTCATGAAGCTCTCAGGTAACCATGACAACAACACCCATCTAATGGACACCCAATCCAACACCTATTCATCACTGACGAGATTTCACAAAAGGTTTATATAAACGTTAGACTGGTGGTCAACTTTTGATGGCCATTTCAGGACTTTTGAGCATCTTAGCATATTTCTTAGGGTTTCATCATGAATGTTAATGAACTTCAACTCATCCATCCAATAACCCCAACACTCCCTTTGCCTCTCCAATAACCTCATCAACAACAAACATGCTATCGTTAGCTATAATAACACTAGGTATCATATCAGGTTTGTTGAGATGCATTCCACCGTGTTGTGACTGTCAAAGGATCAGTTACTTTGAGACAATGGCTGAAGATTGATGGGGAAAAGTGTGCCCAGGGTTGGGTGGCAAGGTCGGGGTTGAGGCTGCCACTCTAACTCCTAATGCCATTTAATTAAATTGAGATCTCCTGAATGAGGGGATGCGAAGGGAGGAGGGGGAGGGGGGGAACCCTCGGAACATTAGATTAATTAAAAATGTATGCATAATTCATAATTTGAAATGATTAGCACCCTTAACTTCTGCTCTGTGACCCTGGCTAGGATGCGGCGTGCGATGTGCGTCGTGGAGAGACTGGGCAGGTTTAGTTAACCCCTCCCCCTCCAGTTCGGCTCCGTGCCGGTGCCCCCCGGGTGCCAGTCGCACTTCACTCCCAGACTTCGCAATCAAGCCAGGAAAGTCCCAGAGGAGAGAGAGCCAAGATGGCTTCTTCTCTCACAATGTCAGCCCAGTGTAGTGGCGGACGGTTGGCGGACATCTTAGTTCAAGGGCGGCGTCATTCATGCAGTACCAGAGAGAATGTCACACTTTTTTTTTAAGGAGAGGATAGAAGTGGACTTGAGTGATGATTGAATGAACAATGATGTTTTAATAGAATACTAGTCCTTTTGATTACCGAGGGCTTTCATGATCATCTCTGTAGCGCGGTTGGTAAAAAAGAGAGGGGGGGGTGGGTTGGACCCAAAGCTTTACTCAGATCTTTTGCACTCTTAGCTGGGCCATATAGCAGACAGGGAGGGGAGAGAGGAGGCGAAAGGGATGGGGGAGAGGGGTACAGCTTCTTCTCAGGGGAACCTCGACACTCTTTCTTTTGACCTCCCTGCCAAGCGCGATTGAGTGTGTACACGCGGCAGCTCATCGCTCCTGATTTACCACTGCTGTCACAGTGCCTGTCTCAATCCCACAAGGGCTGGAAGAGAGAGGGGGCGAGGGGGTGGAGGATGGAGAGAAGGGCTGAAAGGGAGAGGGGGTGGAGGATGGAGAGAAGGGCTGAAAGGGAGAGAGGGAGAGAGGGTGGAGGATGGAGAGAGGGCTGTAAGGGAGAGGGGGAGAGAGGGTGGAGGATGGAGAGAAGGGGTGGGAGAGGGGGTGGAGGATGGAGAGAGAGGGGGGTGGAGGATGGAGAGAAGGGGTGTAAGGAGGAGGGGGTGGAGGATGGAGAGAAGGGGTGTAAGAGAGGGAGAGGGGGTGGAGGATGGAGAGAAGAGGTGTAAGAGGGAGGTGGTGGAGGATGGAGAGAGGGGGAGAGGGTGTAGGGGAGAGGGGCTGGAGGATGGAGAGGGGCTGTAAGAGAGGGGGGAGAGGGGCTGGAGGATGGAGAGAGGCTATAAGAGAGAGGGGGAGAGGGGCTGTAAGAGAGGGGGGAGAGGGGCTGGAGGATGGAGAGAGGCTGTAAGAGAGAGGGGGAGAGGGGCTGTAAGAGAGGGGGGAGAGGGGCTGGAGGATGGAGAGAGGCTGTAAGAGAGAGGGGGGAGAGGGGCTGGATGATGGAGAGAGGCTATAAGAGAGAGGGGGAGAGGGGATGGAGGAAGGGGGTGGATAAAAAGACAGGGAGAGATAAAATAAATAGCTAGATAAAGTGACAGACAGACAGCAAGGGAGAGAGAAGGAGAGGGAGGAAAAAAAGAGTTCCATCTGACTGAGTTCCCCAGGCATAAAGAAGCCAGTGAACTCTTTCTGACCTCTGACCCTGCTTCTCCTCTGGGTGTTACGACCAATCCCCTTTGATTTCTCCCCTGCACAGCAACGCTGACACAACCGACAGCCTACCCAGTGTGATCCTCCACATTCTGATTTGAGAGATGAAAGATGAAAGTCCGCGGAGGTACTTTGAAATGTGTGGATGGTGTCCGGTTAGGACGCTACTCGCAGGACCCCTCAGACGGGTAATAATGGCAGTCCCCGCTGCGACCCCGTTTGGCGGGGACAGCGAGCGTGACCCCGGGCTGGGTGTGAATAATTGGCACGCCGCTGAAGCAGGGGCTTGTGGGAGGAAGTGTCGTTGGTGCTGAGGGTGTCTTATTCATCTCAGAATAGAGAGAGAGAGAGAGAAAGAAAGAGAGAAAGCGTTGGATGCAGTGTTTGATGCAGTTGAAGGAGTATCTAAGTGATGTAGTATGTCTGTGTGTGTTTGCCTGTGTGCGAGTGTGCTTTTGCGTTCACACATTTTATACCCAACCAATATGTCTACGTAATATACTATAAGATATCCAGTCACCTGTTCTCGCATTCAAATCCTATTTAAGGTTCATCTGACAACACCTGTCTGGGTGGACAGACACAGAATGTTACAACCCGTTCTCAATGTCTTCTCAGCTCGACCACTAGACATGAACACAGTCGGTCAGCCAGCCAATACCTCTCAAATGTGAACTCTGGTCCATCCTCACTGCTGTCAGCCGTCAGTATCTACACTACACTGTCCAGCCCAGTACACACACTGTCAGCTATTGTTGCTGCCCTCCACTCCACCTGCCTGCCCATTGTCTGTGTGTTTCAGTGCGTCTGTCTATCTTTGTGTCCACCAGCCCCAGTGTGTATGTGCCCCTGTCCGTGTGTGTGTGTGTGTGTGTGTGTGTGTGTGTGCAGCCACCTCTTCCTCCTCTTCTGGAGAAAACAGGAGCCAATTGTTAGTGGGGGAGCAGGCCAGCGTGACAGAGGTGGAAAGCTAATGAAGTTATTTGACGGCCGGCCCGGCCATGGAGCGAGAGGTGAGGTGCATTGGACAAGCGTCTGGCAGAGAGACGGATGAGGCGAGAGGAAGGAAGCGTGGCTGGAGAGGAGAGAGACAATAGTAGAGAGAGGGAAGAGAGGAGAGGAGAGGGGAGGAGAGGGGAGGAGAGGAGGAGAGGAGGAGAGGAGAGGAGAGGAGAGGAGAGGAGAGGAGAGGGGGGGAGAGGGAGGAGAAGAGGAGAGGGAGGAGAGGAGGGAGAGGGGAGAGAGGAGGAGAGGAGGGAGAGGGGAGAGAGGAGGAGAGGAGAGGAGAGGAGAGGAGAGGAGAGGAGAGGAGAGGAGAGGAGAGGAGAGGAGAGGAGAGGAGAGCGAGGGGGGGAAAAGAAACGGCAGGTAGAGGGAGGAGAAAAAGGGACAAAAGTAGAATGAGAAAGCCAGACAGAGAGTCTGAGGTGGAGCGTGAAAAAGAGAGAGGGAGAGCAGTGTCCGGCTGGCTGGCTGGTGGCATGTCAGCAGGCCGTGATAACACAGAGACAGGCTGATAGCACCATCACCCCTGGGCCACAGACAGACAGAGACAGGATGAACCCTAGTGTACTACTACTACTAAACCCGATGGGAAAGCTGCCACTGAACCGCTACATTGGAGGCAGGCAAAGATGGATAGTCACTTCTCGACCAGAGGCAGTATAACTGCTATACACGACACGAGGCTGCCACGGATCAGATGCCCCCACCGATACATTGGCGGCAGGGATGGTATACATATTCATTCACACAGGCCAGGAAGAAATCTCTACTACACACGGGTGCCCCCGCCTGCTACACTGGCGGCAGAGATGGTATACATATTCTTTCACTCAGACCAGGCCAGCCAGAAAGCTTCTCATCACATCACCCAGAGATGGCTGTTGGTTATTTCCTCAACTCTGACCGATACACCGATTTGCATTTGGGGGAAGTTGGCGTGCTACAGAGAGTTAAAGTGTGTGCATAGTCAAAGTACTGTAATTCGACTTCTGTCATTTTCTTTGGGTGAAATAAACCTAAGCACAGCGCACCACTATCATGAATGACAGCTTAAGCTATGGTGGTTGGTACTAGTAGTAGTAGTAGTAGTAGTAGTAGTAGTAGTAGTAGTGGATGTAGTAGTAGTGGATGCAGTAGTAGTCGTGGATGTATCAGTAGTAGTAGTAGTAGTAGTAGTAGTAGTAGTAGTAGTAGTAGTAGTAGTAGTAGTAGAAGAGCGTGGCGCAGTTGGTAAGAGTGTGGCGCTAGCAATGTCAGAGTCATGGGTTTGATTGCCGCAGGGAAAAAGCATCTGCTAAATGGAATAGTTACGGTACGCTACACTTGTTCGTTTTTTGTGTTACTCCACTTCCCGACTGGATAAATAAAAACATCCTCAGATTAGGCTACTAAATAATTGAGTGGTCTCCGTATCTCAGATTGGGAGAGTTGAAATACGCTGCTATTTATAGGGCCCAGCAGAAAGGTCACTGGAGTGGAGGGACTTTTGTGTGTGTAAGCACCGCGTCCACGGCGTCTTGAGGGTTGTGTTTGTTCCGGTGGAGTGCGGTCAGGGTGGGGGTGTGAAAGTGCAAGTCGTCTGCAATAGAGTTGGCGTGTATGTAGGCCTCGCCAGGGCCACAGTGAAGCCTGCTGTCCCTGTTTGATCCAACATGGCCTGAACACACTCTTAATTAGAGGACGTCCTTCCAGGTGTTGACCAGGTTATACTTAGCCTGTCCGCTGACATCCGACACACACACAAACACACACTCCACCACCGAGCCTGCCCGCTGACATCTGACAGTGTGACATTTCCAGCTGGTGGTGCTGCCGCGACCCCTAACCCCTTACGTGAAGGTCACTGTCCCCCCTTTGCAGGCCTCCCACTAGGCCTCATGCACCCCCTCCGCCCCCCCTACTACCAGCCAGGCTGGTGGAGGGTACTGTGGTGTGTGTGGCACAGCATGGGCGGTCTAGGTCTAGCAGGTCCACCCACAGGGTGCTTCTGTCAGTGTGGCTCCTGTCCTCTCGTACCTGAGCGCTCTGTCCCCCTCTGTCCCTCCGCCGTGCATCATCATTAATCAGATGGCCGGAGCTGACGCAGATTTATGACACGGGCGGGGGGGGTGGCCCCGCGGCAGGCCTGTGGCGGCCGGAGATGTTAGGTGTGATGGGAGGGTGAGGAGCAGGTGAGCAGGGGAGCTGATCTATGCTGGGGCCGGAGGAAACTGGACAGCCGTCAACCCAAAAGTGATAACCGACCCTAAGGTGTGTGTGTGAGAGGAGAGAGACAGCAGTGAGATATGGAGGAGAGTAAGAGAACCATGGCCACAAAGCATTGAGGCACCGTTGGCCCCTGTGTTTTCTTGGCGGCGATCAGAAGTTGCTCCATGTCTAATTATTAATTATTCATCTAAGGCGGGATTAGATGTGACCCAGTTTCCCTACAAACACACACACACACACACACCTAGGTGTATCTACACTCTGTAGATACAATTTAGTATCATCATCTGTGTATTAGCAAGCCTACCTTTGACTGTAGCATGTAGGTCTGTAACTCAATGGCTTTTTGGTGTGTGTGTGTGTGTGTGTGTGTGTGTGTGTGAGAGAGATGTAGAGAAAGAGAGAGATGTAGAGAAAGAGAACAGGAGGATTTGGTTAGAGATGCCCTGCGGACCTGGACAGAGTGAGAGAGTCAGTCATTAGGTCCTACCATCTGTGCTGGCCCACTGTGCCCCAGGATCCTAGGATTCACTGTTCACTGCTGGTCCAGACCAGGGACTTTCAGCTCTCTCTCAAAATAACAGACCGCTTACGAAACCTACTGTCATCCTCAATCTGATTTGTTCTCTCTCTCTCTCTCTCTCTCACACAGTGTGTGTGTGTGTGGTGTGTATGACTATGTTCCTGTGTGGTTTGAGGTACAAAATAAGAAGACAGAAGACTGTAGAATGCAGACACACGACCACGTGCTGTACCATGTGACCAGCGCTATGTTATTGCTGGGTTTATGTGATCAACTGCCACATGGAGAAAACCCCAGTTGAACCCTGCTCTTCTGCCACAGTCCACACTGTATCATTCCACAGATAGTTGAGGATCTCTCACAAACAACCCTCTTCAAACCCTCTATCTATCTTCCCTCTCGTTTCTCTTGACCCTCACCTCTCTCACCAATATGGCTTTTCCCCACCCTCCTTCCCCTCTCTCCTCTTTCATTTGTCCATGTGACCCCTCTCACTCTCACCTTTCCTCCTCTCTATCCTCTAACCTTCTATCTCTCTCTCTCTCTCTCTCTCTCTCTCTCTCTCTCTCTCTCTCTGTCTCTCTCTCTCTCTCTCTCTCTCTCTGTCTCTCTCTCTGTCTCTGTCTCTCTCTGTCTCTGTCTCTCTCTCTCTCTGTCTCTCTCTCTCTCTCTGTCTCTCTCTCTCTCTGTCTCTGTCTCTCTCTCTGTCTCTCTCTGTCTCTCTCTGTCTCTCTCTCTCTCTGTCTCTCTCTCTGTCTCTCTGTGTAGCGGCCAACCAGAAGGAAGCCCTGAAGGCTCCACAGTCCTTCCATCTGAAGCAGGAACCCCGGACCGAGGAGGAAGAGGTACGAAGGAGCCCCAGGAGCCAGCCCAGCTACTCCTCCTTCTACCAGGAGCATGGCGCGGCGCTGGGGGGCACGGGGCCAGCAGAGGTCACAGCAGACAGTGGGGGCCACAGGGGCCCCCTGAAGGGACGGGAGGGAAGCCCCATGGGGAACAAGAACAGTCTCCTCAGCCAGGACATCAACTTCAAGGTGGCGTCTGAGCTGCTGATGAAGCTGTCAGGTAAGGTAATGGGCTGTGTGGGTGGGTGAGGAGGTAGTGCGTGCGTTCAGGGTTAGAAGTGGGGTTTTGACAACACAATACACACATTCACAGCCAATTTTAATATAGTTGGTGTTTCTCTATATAGGATAGTGCAAGTTGAGATTGGATTGAATTCAAATGAGCTCCACAAACCTTAACTTGACCTATGTACTGACACGGCGTGCAAGTCTTTTTAATCTCTACTCAGTGAGCTAATAAAGAATTCACCCGTGTTGATCTGAAGATTGCAGAGAAAGGGTCGTCCTCAATCTATTCTGCTATTGATGGGGTCAACGTTGTACAGTTACAGTGCCTTAAATCAGCCAATAGTAATTCATCAGTGGAGAGGTCAAAGTTGACCCAGGTCACTGCCATATAAGGTCATGTGTAAAAGCATTGTATCTTTAGTCTATGACTCACCATAGAAAAGTAAAATGGAAGAGTTGTCAAAGGTGAGGTACAGGTGAAAACCATTGTACTGTGAACTGTTTATCTCTTTCACTGAGACCCAACACTCTATATTTTGGCTCCAAAGCCTTTGTGTTCTCCCATGGCAATATCCAGGTCAAAGTCCTCTCTCGACCCCTCCATTTTCTTTCTCCATCTCTTTATCTTTCTCTCCCTCCTGCGTATTCCTCTCCACTTCCATCTCTCTGTTTTTCTTTCTTTCTCTCTCTTTCCCTCCTGCCTTCTCCTCCAAGTTTTTGGGGTGGAAGATGGGTAGAAGGGTCAATTATTTTTCATGTTGTTCAGTCAATATCCTTTTCCCATCCTGTGGTCCCCCGTCCGAAACAAACCAATCGATGGCTGCTGGGTCCATCTCCAACGGTGCGCTACAGTGAATCTCAAACCTGCCCCCCTCTCACCCTCACCCCTCTCTCTGAAAACAGAGATGATGGAACCAAAGAAAGACAGAAAGAACACCCTGTCCTAAACTGTCTTCTAGTTTTACCATGTTTTCTGTGATTACTGCTGCAGTACAGGTTATGTCATACCATACGAGAGCCCCCTCTCACCCTCGACTATATGAAAAAGAACACCCTGTCCTAAACCGTGTGCTAGATTGAGCATGTTTCATGTTATTCGCTGCTCCGTAATTACAGTAGGCAATTACAGCGTGTTATAACGAAGGTATAACCTATCTGCTTGTTTTAGCTTCAGCTGAATGTACGGTCAAGTGTGTGGCACAGATCAAGTGTGTGTGTTGGGCATGTGTTTGTCCACCGTGTGAGAGCTGAGTGTCTCTCCGCTAATCAAGTGTCTAATTGGTTCTAGTGTGTCTGTGTGTAGCTTGTAGGTTGTGTGTGCTGTAGGTGTTGTGTTGGTGGTGGGTGGGTGTGTGTGTGATCTCTTGTTTATGTGTAATTCCATGCTCCGAGGGAACAGTACTGTGTGTGTGTGTGTATTTGTGCGTCCGTGTATTTGCTGCTGGGTGTGTGGTGTTACACAAAAGTTGGTAACAGTACAGTGATCTCTCAGCTCCATCCATCCCTGGCCTCTCATCTCATCCTGTACCAGCGTGTGTTTGATGGACACCTCACACACCAGCTGCCATTGTTCTGTTCTCTGGTTCTCTCTGGGTCGCCCAGTGTTCACAGTGAGTCATAGTCACTGCCTGGGAGCGCTGTTACACTACACTACATTACACTATACACCACACACACACTATACACTACACTACATTAGACTATACACCACACACACACACACACACTACACTACACGTGTGCAGCTCTGGTGTGTGTGTGTGTGCGTGCTTGACAGAGATGGTGAGTGTGTACGAGAGAGAGGGTGAGAGAGCGAGGGGAAGAGAGAGGAGGTGGGAAGTCTCTGAGTGATTCCTCCACTGTACTGCTGCTTGTCCTTTGTTCTGTTTCCCCACCTCTGGGCTGACATGCTCACCACACCACCACATCCTCCTTTAGCCTCCGCTAGCCTTCAGAGCCGAAGCCATTAGCCTGATAGCTTGTCAGTGTAGTTAACATTGGCCAGTTAGCCTGTTAGCCTTTGTCATTTAGCAGCATGCGCCTAGAAAAATGAAGGATTCTAGCTTGAATACTTCAAATCTCTTTCATTGTGCTCCTAAATTCCCCCCCCCCCCCCGGAGCTTAGTAGAGACAGTAGTGCCGTCATCCATCGTCATGACAACAGCAGCGAGGTCATCTAAGGGAGAGCGGGAGTAGGAGAAAAGGTTGTCTGGTGTGATGGCTGTGACAGTGAGTCTGGCCCCTCAGTCGGACGGCCTTGAGGTTAGAGAGAGGAACGGGGGAGGGTCAACTCCGTATGAGTCATCTGCGTCACACGGCCACAAGGTTCCAAGGACGTCTACTCCGTCACCTCTGACCCCTTGCCGAGGTCAACAAGGAGGTCAACTCCGGCGCAGAGAGGCGTGCTGTTGGCTGAAAGAAAGTCACATGGGTGTGATTGAGCACAGATTGAAAAACACTGGAGATCTTACAATAGATGGGGACAATAGATTGGTTAAATCGATTGTTACCAGAGAGGCTCCACCTTAAACCCACTAATATCGAATAGGCTAGATGTAATTAAATTACCAGACTAGTTCATTTTCAGTTGACCAAGGCAACCATCAGGAGAGATAGGAGGACTGTCATCGAAACTGGCCATTGTACTGTAGTGTGTTGCATCACTGCTTTAACTAGGTCACTTCTGTTTTTCGCGCTCTCTCTCTCTCGCTCCTTATCAAATGACGGTGGTGGCGGTAGCGGCCTCTCTCCACCCCCCACATCTGTTTTAAAACATGCTGTTAGCACGGTTAGCGTCTAGGGGCTAATTACAGTAGGGCTAAACAGTCCCCTGCGCTGCTGGCTAACGCCTGCTAGTGCCTGTTAGCAGATGGGTACTGGTATAGAGGGTACAGAAGGACATCAGGGGACCGGGAGGAGGGGGTGGGGGGGGTACAGTGCCCGAAGTGATACTTAGTGTCCCAGGCCGGCAGAGTGTGGTGACGATGTCCCTGCCACCCACTGTCCCTGAATCCATCTCCCCTTCTCACCCTACCATGGGTGTGAAATCACACCCTTCTTCTAGCAGTGAGCCTATTTCCGTCCCAATATAACCCCCTCCGTTTCGTCTTCCGTCGCCCCCAACGCCGAAAGTCATTACCTTGCTAATTAAGACGAGTGTACCTGACATGGCGTCCCAGTTGAGGGTGTGTGGTTAAAGTGATGTGGGCTGTAGTGGAACCTGAAGGCGTCTTGTCAAAGAGATTGGTCTGAGGGTTGGACTAGAGGATACACTCTCTCACACACATATACAGATCAGAATATTTAAAAGATTGTGGCATATCAAGAAGCTGATTAAAACAGCATGATCATTACACAGGTGCACCTTGTGCTGGGGACAATAAAAGGCCACTCCTAAATATATATATATTTTTCACATAACACAATGCCATAGATGTCTCAAGTTGAGGGCGCATGCAATTGGCATGCTGACTGTAGGAATGTCCACCAGAGCTGTTGCCAGAGAATTGAATGCCCAGAGCCAGGCAAGAGCAGAGTGGTCGTTTTAGAGAATTTGGCAGTACGTCCAACCGGCCTCCCAACCGCAGACCACGCCAGCCCAGGACTTCCACATCCGGCTGCTTCACCATCGTCTTAGACCAGCCACCCAGACAGCTGATGAAACTGAGAAGTATTACTGTCTAAAATAAACCCCTTTTGTGGGGAAAAACACATTCTGATTGGCGCCCCTGCCCAGTCATGTGAAATCCATAGTTTAGGGCCTAATTAATTTATTTCAATTGACTGATTTCCTTAAATGAACTGTGACTCAGTAAAATCGTTGAAATTGTTGCATGTTGCATTTATATTTTTGTTCAGTATATCCTGATGCTAAGCCTATTCCACTCTGCCTCAGTGCCCTGGCCTTGCCCTCTCTCTGCCCACCTCCCTTCCTGGTACATCTAGTCTTACAGTGGCAGTGATATCTTTAGGCACTCATCCCCTTAGGGACTATTGTGTCTTTGAACCCCCCCCCCCCCCCCCCCCCCCCCCTCTCTCTGTCTCTATCTCTCTCTATATATATCTGTCTCTCTCTGTCTTTGTGTGTGTGTGTGTGTAACAAACACACCACTCTCCCTTGGTCTCAGTGCAAGCGTTGCATCACAATTGTACTGAATTATTGAACGCTACAGTACCAGCAGATCTGGGAACAGATGTAGCAGCAGTATCACCCCTCCCGCTCCAGGCTGAATAAGAGGTAACTGGTCTAAGATCAGTCTCTGTCTGCTGCAGGCTAGGCTGCTGCTGCTGTTTCTCTCCCCAGCTGACACATTGTCTTCCACCACTGCAGCCTTTTGAAGCAGCTGAACTCTTCACCCCTTTCTGAGCAGGTCGCCCAGAGAGGGAGAGTGAGGGGATGAGAAAAAGAGAGAGAGGAGAGGATGTAATTTTATGACTCCTCCTCGTCTTATCCATCTCCTTCTCTCACTCACTCATCTTTCTCTCTCTCTCTCTCTCTCTCTCTCTCTCTCTCTCTCTCTCTCCCTCTCTCCCTCAGGGTCTTCCTCTCCCTGGCACTCTCCTCCTTTTTTTATCCTTTACTCTCATCCTCTCTTCCTCCCTCACTGCATCCATGTGTCTCTCCCAGCTCATCTCTGTATTCCCCCTCTGTCGATGCATCAAAGGTATACCTTGCAGTATGATAAGATAGCTTTGCATGTGTTGAATCAGTAATGGCGCGGTCTGGCTGTTAGCTATAGGGCTTTACTGCTAGCCAGAGTTGTCCTCTCCTCACCTATATACACGCACACAGTCAGACTGTCTGTACGTTCTGATTGGAGCAGACACCGAAGGTCAAAGGTGAACAGCAAAACAGAGCAGCCCACAAACCCCAGTCACTTCCATTGTCAGGTGAAAACAAACATATATTTGTCAGATTAAATATGACATGTACAGCGTATGTTTACGTTGGTGTATGTTAATATAACCTGATATTGAGAGAGGATTACAGTATACTAGATAGCATATGACTCTCTAAAGATACAGAATATCATGTAGCCTAAACACAATCCACACAATGTCAACATAATATACAGTGAGGGAAATCCCCTGCTGATTTTGTACGTTTGCCCACTGACAAAGAAATGATCAGTCTATAATTTTAATGGTAGGTTTATTTGAACAGTGAGAGACAGAATAACAACAAATCCAGAAAAACGCATGTAAAAAATGTTAAAAATTGATTTGCATTTTAATGAGGGAAATCTCAATCAGAAAGATTTCTGGCTCCCAGGTGTCTTTTATACAGGTAACGAGCTGAGATTAGGAGCACACTCTTAAAGGGAGTGCTCCTAATCTCAGTTTGTTACCTGTATAAAAGACACCTGTCCACAGAAGCAATCAATCAATCAGATTCCAAACTCTCCACCATGGCCAAGACCAAAGTGCTCTCCAAGGATGTCAGGGACAAGATTGTAGACCTACACAAGGCTGGAATGGGCTACAAGACCATCGCCAAGCAGCTTGGTGAGGAGGTGACAACAGTTGGTGCGATTATTCGCAAATGGAAGAAACACAAAATAACTGTCAATCTCCCTCGGCCTGGGGCTCCATGCAAGATCTCACCTCGTGGAGTTGCAATGATCATGAGAACGGTGAGGAATCAGCCCAGAACTACACGGGAGGATCTTGTCAATGATCTCAAGGCAGCTGGGACCATAGTCACCAAGAAAACAATTGGTAACACACTACGCCGTGAAGGACTGAAATCCTGCAGCACCCGCAAGGTCTCCCTGCTCAAGAAAGCACATACAGTGGGGAAAAAAAGTATTTAGTCAGCCACCAATTGTGCAAGTTCTCCCACTTAAAAAGATGAGAGAGGCCTGTAATTTTCATCATAGGTACACGTCAACTATGACAGACAAATTGAGGAAAAAATATCCAGAAAATCACATTGTAGGATTTTTTATGAATTTATTTGCAAATTATGGTGGAAAATAAGTATTTGGTCACCTACAAACAAGCAAGATTTCTGGCTCTCACAGACCTGTAACTTCTTCTTTAAGAGGCTCCTCTGTCCTCCACTCGTTACCTGTATTAATGGCACCTGTTTGAACTTGTTATCAGTATAAAAGACACCTGTCCACAACCTCAAACAGTCACACTCCAAACTCCACTATGGCCAAGACGAAAGAGCTTTCAAAGGACACCAGAAACAAAATTGTAGACCTGCACCAGGCTGGGAAGACTGAATCTGCAATAGGTAAGCAGCTTGGTTTGAAGAAATCAACTGTGGGAGCAATTATTAGGAAATGGAAGACATACAAGACCACTGATAATCTCCCTCGATCTGGGGCTCCACGCAAGATCTCACCCCGTGGGGTCAAAATGATCACAAGAACGGTGAGCAAACATCCCAGAACCACACAGGGGGACCTAGTGAATGACCTGCAGAGAGCTGGGACCAAAGTAACAAAGCCTACCATCAGTAACACACTACGCCGCCAGGGACTCAAATCCTGCAGTGCACCCTGCTTAAGCCAGTACATGTCCAGGCCCGTCTGAAGTTTGCTAGAGTGCATGTGGATGATCCAGAAGAGGATTGGGAGAATGTCATATGGTCAGATGAAACCAAAATATAACTTTTTGGTAAAAACTCAACTCGTTGTGTTTGGAGGACAAAGAATGCTGAGTTGCATCCAAAGAACACCATACCTACTGTGAAGCATGGGGGTGGAAACATCATGCTTTGGGGCTGTTTCTCGGCAAAGGGACCAGGACAACTGATCCGTGTAAAGGAAAGAATGAATGGGGCCATGTATCGTGAGATTTTGAGTGAAAACCTCCGTCCATCAGCAAGGGCATTGAAGATGAAACGTGGCTGGGTCTTTCAGCATGACAATGATCCCAAACACACCGCCCGGGCAACGAAGGAGTGGCTTCGTAAGAAGCATTTCAAGGTCCTGGAGTGGCCTACCCAGTCTCCAGATCTCAACCCCATAGAAAATCGTTGGAGGGAGTTGAAAGTCCGTGTTGCCCAGCGACAGCCCCAAAACATCACTGCTCTAGAGGAGATCTGCATGGAGGAATGGGCCAAAATACCAGCAACAGTGTGTGAAAACCTTGTGAAGACTTACAGAAAACGTTTGACCTGTGCCATTGCCAACAAAGGGTATATAACAAAGTATTGAGAAACTTTTGTTATTGACCAAATACTTATTTTCCACCATAATTTGCAAATAAATTCATTAAAAATCCTACAAAGTGGTTTTCTGGAAAAAAAATTATCATTTTGTCTGTCATAGTTGACGTGTACCTATGATGAAAATTACAGGCCTCTCTCATCTTTTTAAGTGAGAGAACTTGCACAATTGGTGGCTGACTAAATACTTTTTTTCCCCACTGTATACAGGGCCGTCTGAAGTTTGCCAATGAACATCTGAATGATTCAGAGGAGAACTGGGTGAAAGTGTTGTGGTCAGATGAGACCAAAATTGAGCTCTTTGGCATCAATTCAACTCGCCGTGTTGGAGGAGGAGGAATGCTGCCTATGACCCCAAGAACACCATCCCCACCGTCAAACATGGAGGTGGAAACATTATGCTTTGGGGGTGTTTTTCTGCTAAGGGGACAGGACAACTTCACCGCATCAAAGGGACGATGGACGGGGCCATGTACCGTCAAATCTTGGGTGAGAACCTCCTTCCCTCAGCCAGGGCATTGAAAATGGGTCGTGGATGGGTATTCCAGCATGACAATGACCCAAAACACACGGCCAAGGCAACAAAGGAGTGGCTCAAGAAGAAGCACATTAAGGTCCTGGAGTGGCCTAGCCAGTCTCCAGACCTTAATCCCATAGAAAATCTGTGGAGGGAGCTAAAGGTTCGAGTTGCCAAACGTCAGCCTCAAAACCTTAATGACTTGGAGAAGATCTGCAAAGAGGAGTGGGACAAAATCCCTCCTGAGATGTGTGCAAACCTGGTGGCCAACTACAAGAAACGTCTGACCTCTGTGATTGCCAACAAGGGTTTTGCCACCAAGGACTAAGTCATGTTTTGCAGAGGGGTCAAATACTTATTTCCCTCATTCAAATGCAAATCAATTTATAACACTTTTGACATGCGTTTTTCTGGATTTTTTGTTGTTGTTATTCTGTCTCTCACTGTTCAAATAAACCTACCATTAAAATTATAGACTGATCATGTCTTTGTCAGTGGGCAAACGTACAAAATCAGCAGGGGATCAAATACTTTTTTCCCTCACTGTATATTGGACTATGTATAGCCTACCTATCATACATTGCGCGAATAAGGTATATGACAAAGAAGGCATTGTCAAGTAAACGTGATATCTATACATTTAGACCAGGGCTCTCCAACCCTGTTCCTGGAGAGCTACCGTCCTGTAGGGTTTTCTCCAACCTTAATGTAGCCCACCTGATTCTAATAATTAGCTGGTTGATAAGCTGAATCAGGTTAGTTACAACTGGGGTTGGAGCAAAAACCTACAGGAGGGTAGCTCTCCAGGAACAGGGTTGGAAAGCCTTGCATTAGACCATACATAGCCTACATGTGTACATTGAGAGCATTACAGGATATGGTACCATACGAAACCATATATGATCAGTCAGAGGTGTGCAAGTGAGAGACTCTACACTACACTACAGAGGTAGTGGGAGTTATGAGGTCACAACCCCTCTACTTGCTGGGAGAAGTGAACTGGTGTAATGTTGCACCTTTCCTGCACTAGAGGGGATGAGACACACACACACACACACACACACTCAGGAGCAGGATTCTGCTTTTTATGGCACCAGAACATAATGTCATAACCCCGGACATACAGCGCTGTGTGTGTGTGTGTTTTTATTGCGCTAGATAGGCAAGTGAAGGCCATGCAATTTGACACAAAAAAATACCACTTAGACCCCCCGACTTTGATGTGTTTTCACTGCAGAGTGTGTTTATCTACTTTCTGAGTTTGTGTGATCATCTGACCTCTCTATGAATCTCTGCTGTGACGCAAGCCTGCTTATCCCAGCTCTGTGTGTGTGTGGGGCTCAGCAGTCCTCTCAGCCCCTGATGGCAGGGATGGTGAACCCCAGGCGGGAGCGTACGTGAGACTGCCTGTCCCTTGGTTGACCCCGGCCTTGCAGCGCTCTCTTCCCCCCTCCACCCCTCCCTCGCCCTCCACCACTCCCTAGCCCTCCTCCACGACCGCTCTGCTCTTGCCTGGCTCTGGGCACCTGATTAAGGGATTAGTCAGCCGATGGGTGTCAGTTGTGTCTCCACACGGGGGGTTGGGGGTTGGGGGGGGGGTTGGGGGGGGTGATGACGTGGGGTTGGGGTTGGCTAGACTACCACCACCCCCGAAACCTGGGTCCGGAAAGAGAACGCACTCAGATGGACGCGCTCACATACATAATGTACACACACAGGCGCGCTGGGCCGATCGCACACACACTACACACACACACTGGTGCGCTAGCATGCACCTGGGTAAGCATTTCACTGTTGGTCCACACCTGTTGTTTACGAAGCATGTGGCAAATAAGACTTGATTTGATGCGCGCACACACACACACACACACACACACACACACACTGGCGCGCTGACACACACTTGAAACTCAGACTGTAAACACCACTCAGGCGCGCACATCGCCACATACACACAATGTAGGTCTGGTTCAGACAACGGTGGCTCACTCCAGCCCCGCCCCTCCCAGGCTCAGCCATCCAGGAGAGAGGAGAGGAGAGGTCACAGAGAGGGCAGGGTCATCACTGGGTTACTACTGCCTCGCTGCCTCTCCTCTCCCTTCCCTGCCTCTCTCCATCTATCTCTCTCGTTCTGTCTCTCTCTCCATCGCTCTCTCTCTCTCCTATACTGCTGACCTCAGCCTACCCTCTCACCCCTCCCTCCCGTTCCCTCCCCCCTCTCCATCTCTCGTTCTCGTTCTCTCTCTCTCTCTCTCTCTCTCTCTCTCTCTCTCTCTCTCTCTCTCTCTCTCTCTCTCTCTCTCTCTCTCTCTCTCTCTCTCTCTCTCTCTCTACACCTCTCTATCTCTCTTCCCACCCCTCCCCCCTCGCTACTGGCCAAATTTCATATATCCATAATCACCATGAGTGGCCGTGTCAGCATGGCTGGAGCTCCCTGCTGCTCCTCACCCCACACACACACACACACATTTGCTTACACACACACACACACTTGCTTACACACACACACACACACACACACCCTGGACGAGCCAGTAAGGATCTGTTACCTCTGAGATCCTGATGCCATCTACCACCCGGCCGCCGGGACTATTTTTAGCGTCTGCTATTTGGTTAACCTCTTGAACACTGTCTGATAACCAGAGCGATGGGGGGTTTGGGGGGAGTTTACGGGAAGGTTTTTCCTCCGTTAGGGATTCTCTAACCAACGTAGTTGTTTTGTTTCAACACCAATTTTTCTAATCTCCCAAGAGATGTCCTGGTTTACGAAAAACTAAATATGAAAAGACAACGAACGCTGTTGAATCAGAAGTGTTCTCATCTTTCGTTTCTGATAGCAGCTGAAGCAAAATGTTCTAAAGGTTTTCAAGGAAGTGTTTGAGTTCACAACATCATAGCACCCACCCCCTCCCTCCATTCAAAATGCCCATAGGGCTGTAATGAGGTTACTGTAGTACTGTTTCATATTTAATGGTGGTAGCATCTTTTCTGTTTTGTGTGCTTTACTGAGCCACACACACACCACAATCTATCCCCTTTCCTGTATGTTGTGTGCTTCTGTGACCCACACACACACACACACATACATACATACATACATACATACATACATACATACATACATACATACATACATACATACATACATACACTACCGTTCAAATGTTTGGGGTCACTTAGAAATGTCCTTGTTTTCGAAAGAAAAGCAATTTTGTTGTCCATTAAAATAACATCAAATTGATCGGAAATACAGTGTAGACATTGTTAATGTTATAAATGGCTATTGTAGCTGGAAACTGATGATTTTTAATGGAATATCTACATAGGCGTACAGAGGCCCATTATCAGCAACCATCAGTCCTGTGTTCCAATGGCACGTTGTGTTTGCTAATCCAAGTTTATCATTTTAAAAGGCTAATTGATCATTAGAAAACCCTATTGCAAATATGTTAGCACAGCTGAAAACTGTTGTGCTGATTTAAAGAAGCAATAAAACTGGTATTCTTGAGACTAGTAGAGTATCTGAAGCATCAGCAATTGTGGGTTTGATTACAGGATCAAAATTTCCAGAAACAAAGAACTTTCATCTGAAACTCATTAGTCTATTCTTGTTCTGAGAAATGAAGGCTATTCCATGCGAGAAATTGCCAAGAAACTGAAGATCTTGTACAACGCTGTGTACTACTCCCTTCACAGAACAGTGCAAACTGGCTCTAACCAGAATAGAAAGAGGAGTGGGAGGCCCCGGTGCACAACTGAGCAAGAGGACAAATACATTAGTGTCTAGTTTGAGAAACAGACGTCTCACAGGTCCTCAACTGGCAGCTTCATTAAATAGTACCCGCAAAACACCAGTCTCAACATCGACAGTGAAGAGGCGACTCCGGGATGCTGACCTTCTAGGCAGAGTTGCAAAGAAAAAGCCATATCTCAGACTGGCCAATAAAAAGAAAAGATTAAGATGGGCAAAAGAACACAGACGCTGGACAGAGGAAGATTGGATAAAAGGGTTATGGAGAGACGAATCGAAGTTTGAGGTGTTCGGATCACAAAGAAGAACATTTGTGAGACGCAGACCAAATGAAAAGATGTTGGAGGAGTGCTTGATGTAATGTGATGGTCTGGGGGTGATTTGGTGGTGGTAAAGTGGGAGATTTGTACAGGGTAAAAGGGATCTTGAAGAAGGAAGGCTATCACTCCATTTTGCAACGCCATGCCATACCCTGTGGACAGCGCTTAATTGGAGCCAATTTCCTCCTACAACAGGACAATGACCCAAAGCACAGCTCCAAACTATGCAATAACTATTTAGGGAAGAAGCAGTCAGGTGGTATTCTGTCTATAATGGAGTGGCCAGCGCAATCACCGGATCTCAACCCTATTGAGCTGTTGTGGGAGCATCTTGACCGTATGGTACGTAAGAAGTGCCCATCAAGCCAATCCAAATTGTGGGAGGTGCTTCAGGAAGCATGGGGTGAAATCTCTTCAGATTACCTCAACAAATTGACAACTATAATGCCAAAGGTCTGCAAGGCTGTAATTGCTGCAAATGGAGGATTCTTTGACGAAAGCAAAGTTTGAAGAACACAATTATTATTTCTATTAAAAATCATTATTTCTAACCTTGTCAAT
>NW_028167181.1:3207623-3277623 GCF_964263955.1 Coregonus lavaretus
AGGGATCTCCTCCCAGACCTGGACTAAAGCATCCGCCAACTCCTGGACAGTCTGTGGTGCAACGTGGCGTTGGTGGATGGAGCGAGACATGATGTCCCAGATGTGCTCAATTGGATTCAGGTCTGGGGAACGGGCGGGCCAGTCCATAGCATCAATGCCTTCCTCTTGCAGGAACTGCTGACACACTCCAGCCACATGAGGTCTAGCATTGTCTTGCATTAGGAGGAACCCAGGGCCAACCGCACCAGCATATGGTCTCACAAGGGGTCTGAGGATCTCATCTCGGTACCTAATGGCAGTCAGGCTACCTCTGGCGAGCACATGGAGGGCTGTGCGACCCCCCCCCCCCCCCAAAGAAATGCCACCCCCACACCATGACTGACCCGCCAAACCGGTCATGCTGGAGGATGTTGCAGGCAGCAGAATGTTCTCCACGGCGTCTACAGACTCTGTCACGTCTGTCACATGCTCAGTGTGAACCTGCTTTCATCTGTGAAGAGCACAGGGCGCCAGTGGCGAATTTGCCAATCTTGGTGTTCTCTGGCAAATGCCAAACGTCCTGCACGGTGTTGGGCTGTAAGCACAACCCCCACCTGTGGACGTCGGGCCCTCATACCACCCTCATGGAGTCTGTTTCTGACCGTTTGAGCAGACACATGCACATTTGTGGCCTGCTGGAGGTCATTTTGCAGGGCTCTGGCAGTGCTTCTCCTGCTCCTCCTTGCACAAAGGCAGAGGTAGCAGTCCTGCTGCTGGGTTGTTGCCCTCCTACGGCCTCCTCCACGTCTCCTGATGTACTGGCCTGTCTCCTGGTAGCGCCTCCATGCTCTGGACACTACGCTGACAGACACAGCAAACCTTCTTGCCACAGCTCGCATTGATGTGCCATCCTGGATGAGCTGCACTACCTGAGCCACTTGTATGGGTTGTAGACTCCGTCTCATGCTACCACTAGAGTGAAAGCACCGCCAGCATTCAAAAGTGACCAAAACATCAGCCAAGAAGCATAGGAACTGAGAAGTGGTCTGTGGTCACCACCTGCAAAACCAGTCCTTTATTGGGGGTGTCTTGCTAATTGCCTATAATTTCCACCTGTTGTCTATTCCATTTGCACAACAGCATGTGAAATTTGTCAATCAGCGTTGCTTCCTAAGTGGACAGTTTGATTTCACAGAAGTGTGATTGACTTGGAGTTACATTGTGTTGTTTAAGTGTTCCCTTTATTTTTTTGAGCAGTGTATATACATACATACACACACACACACTCTCTCACTCACACACACACACCAGTGAACCTGTACTAGCTGCCTAGCTTCCTGAGCGAGTGTGTGGTGATGCCCTCTAGCCCTACATAATCACACAACTAGACAATATCCACTCAGGAACGGAACGCTTTAGGGGTTGAATGGATGTTACTGCCCAGGTTTTTATTACATGGTTTCATTAACATTTTTGGAATTCCAAACATTTTCATTTGAATTCAGACTCGTATTACTTCGAAGAGGTTGAGTGAGGACATTCCGTAGTTTAGAGTGCTTGTGATGGATGAAGATTTAAGTATGAGTGGAATGAGAGATCTTGTCTGTATCTGATTAAATGTACAGAATGTCCTCAGGGTATGTTCAAGGCATTAACAAGGTTTTTTAAAGGTTATTTATCTTTGAACATCAATGAGGTAATATGAAGTCTATGTAGGGTTTGTATGATAAATTACGTAAATGTAAATAAATAAACTTAGCTAGCTATATTTTGAGGATGAGACACACATCCATGAATCATCTGTAAAATGCAGAGATTAGGACATTACCGGGAATCATATCCACTTACTAGTCATCTTTGAGGAAAGCCAGTAGAGTTGTATGCAGTATAAATATATTATAAATCTTTTGGCTAAAACAGAACTGGCTTTTCTCAAACTATAAGGCAAATGACTTCCCTCCCTAATATATACACTAAATTTACAAAACATTAAGGACACCTGCTCTTTCCATGACATAGACTGACCAGGTGAATCCAGGTAAAATTTATGATCCCTTATTCCTGTGTGTATCAAGAATGGTCCACCACCAAAGGACATCCAGCCAACTTGACACAACTGTGGAAAGCATTGGAGTCAACATGGGCCAGCATCCCTGTGGAACACTTTCATCACCTTGTAGAGTCCATGCCCCGACGAATTGAGGCTGTTCTGAGGGCAAAGGGGGGGTGCAACTCAATATTAGAAAGGTGTTCCTAATGTTTGGTATACTCAGTGTAGCTAGGAGTTGTCACAGGAACGCATAGATTCAACCCTGTTACTCACTGTCCTCTCATCCAATCCCCTCCCCCAGAGAGCAACAAGGACGCTGCCCACTACCAGAAGGTGACGGTGAAGGCAGAGCCTATGGAGGTGGACCCGCCCAGCGACCCGGCACCGCCCCCTTCTCACCTGCTGGCCTTCAGCACTTTACGTGCATGTGAGAAGAGTGAGCCAATGGCCAGCCTCCCTGAGGCGTTGTCCCGCCCCCAGAAGCAAGACCTCTTCTCCCAGGACATATCGGTCAAAATGGCCTCCGAGCTCCTCTTCCAACTATCAGGTGCGCAATGTTCTCTATGATACATACACACAACAGCTCTAATACACACATACGACACACACAATCTCTCAAACATACACACACATGTACACACACACACACACGACACACACCTCCCTGACTACATTCACACACACCTCTCTGTGGCACCTCAGTGTCAACGTTGAAACATGGTGTGATAGTTAGCCATAAAATCTCTGTTTCTCTTCCATCCTCTGGAGGCTCTGCGGTTAGGGGACACTATATATTACCTGTAATGTGCTCTGTAGGTTTTATACACACTTCTTCTCTACTTGGCCGTGACCATGACATTGAGACGGCAGACAGCTGTTTGTATTGCCTGATGACAGAGCTCTGAAGTGGAGCCTGCGTCCCCCAAGAGGGGGTTGTGGGGGGGGGGGGTGCAGGAGACTCAGGCCATGCCGTCCAGCTCTAGACCCCCAGTTCTGATTGCTACGCCTAAATGCCTTATACAGTAGCACCTCGGAAATTGTGACAAAAAAACACAGACCGATACGCACTCAAGCCCCCATAGGGAGCAGTGTCTGCAAAGTGCCTGTCTTCCCCCACATCCCTCCCTCCTCTCCTCCTTCTCTCTCTCCCTCCTTCTCTCTCTCTTCCTCGACTCCTTTTCAAACATGCCGGCTCAAGCACACTTGGCTGCACACACTAGCCCCCCTCCGCCCCTCTCTCAATCCCCATCCCCCCCCCCCTTACATTTCTCCCCGTGCGGCATCGTCATGGCAACGCGGAGAGACCTCTGTCCTTGGCGAGCGGTGTGGCGGAGTGGGGTGTTAGGGAGAGGAGGGGGTGGGTGGGGGGGGGGCGACTAGAGCAGTGCCACCCAGGGAGCAAGAGGCTGCTATGATGAGGTCATCACTAGTAGGCTGCTGAAGCCGAGGGACAATCAAACACCTTCCCTGGGTTTTATTACTCTGACCATAGAATTAGGAATTAGAATACTTTAATGGACATGAAAGGTCTTATGACAGCATAAAATGTCAGCCATTTTGGTCATGGAGTTGGTCAACCAGTGTGCTGTGATGATAAGATATTGTGTAAAACAATAATTTTGTAGATTATCTGCACAGTGTTTGTTAGCCAGTTTAACAGGAATGATTCCAATCATTTTTCAAACTAACTGCCAATATGCCAACATTCCATACAAACAATGCCGTCAATCCACTGGCTGAAATCAGTTGACGATAGGACAAGTTGTAAATGCAACAAGTACTGATATTGTATCCAAGAAAACAAACATTGAGACATTTATGGTCTGTAAGTCGCTCTGGATAAGAGCGCTGCTAAATGACTAAAATGTAAATGTTTACATATATTTCATAGGCTATTTATACAGTCTAAAACCTGAACAAACGTTATAATTATATGACAATGTTTTAGGCTAAAATTCATTATTTAACACATTTTCTGATATCACATGCCTTACTTATGCAGAAACATTTAAGTAAAAGCAGTAATTGCATCAGCTATGCCTCTACTGCCATTAATTCCATCTAGACTGGTTTGGATTTCTCCCTGACCACAATGGCTGCCATTTTTATACCATTCTGGAACTTTGAGGGTTTATGACATAGCCCCTCTAGTAATTGAATATGATCTCTTTGACTTTGACCACTTAAAACAGTATATGCCAAGGCAGCGGGACAACCATGCAACTTCCCTGGGTTTTAATACATTATGTTACTATGACCACAGTGCTACTATACGCTACAATCTGGGATTCGTCTTTCAGCAAAATGGTTAGGGAAATGTTACCCCTCTCAAATTCATAGATGGCGCTCTAAATGCATGGACTGACCATTGAACAGATTCCCAGATCCCAGATTGCACCTTTAAATCAGTATCAGACCAAAACTGACCACTAGGTCACATTGAATAATCAATATAATAATAATAATAATAATAATAATAATAATATGCCATTTAGCAGACGCTTTTATCCAAAGCGACTTACAGTCATAATATGCCCTGAAAAACCGCTTCGTGGTTCGATCATAACCACAAAAGGCTTGTTAATGATTTCTCATTGTTGTTAATGACCCTCTTTGATGTTGTGATGTTTTTTGTGTTGCAGAAAAAGTCAGCAAAGCCAACGACCACAAAGACAGCAACATGGTGGGCATAAGCAGGTAAGACAACAACAGAAATATGTTGTATTGTCACATACACCGGGTAGGTGCAGTGAAATATGTTGTTTTACAGGGTCAGCCATAGTAGTACGGCGCCCCTGGAGCGAATTAGGGTTAAGTGCCTTGCTCAAGGGTACATCGGCCGATTTTTCACCTTGTCGGCTCGGGTATTCGAACCAGCGACCATTCGACATGATGAATATAGTGGCTTCTTTTCCACTTAGCTGCTATTTGTACAGTTAGTCTTTTTTGGTATACGGCTTCTGGTTTATCATCGAGATTGGGAGGCCTGGAACTCTGCAACTTTATAAAAGAAATGCTTGATATCATATTGATTGCCTATTGATATCATATTTTACCATAAGCATTTGTTTGTTTGTTAGTTAGTGACCTGTTCTGGCATGATACTGCTCTGTGTGTTCTCTGACTGTTTCCATCTGTGGTTGTGTCCGCTCCTAGCCCCTTCCTGGACGAACGCTTCAGACAATCACCCTTCAGCCAGCGCTCCAAGTCCTCCTCCCCCGCAGAGGCCAGCTCCTCTGCTAGGACAGCCCTCCACGGTGAGACACACACACACACACACATACAGATAGACAGACACATACACACTTACTGTCAGATAGATAGACAGACAGATGCAATTCAGTGGGCAGACTTCTATAGTGAGCCACACACTCATAATGTACACATGCCAGAAGGTTGGCCCTCACAGCTGAGTACAGTAACCTCCCACCCTCCTCAGCCACATTTCCACCTCCCCAGGCCTTTCCTCACTCTCTCACACATCTACCCAGCCACAAGGCCTCAACTCTGGCCAACCCTCTCTGCTCCACCCCTCTTCCTCCACCCCTCTTCCTCCATTCCTCTTCCTCCATCCCTCCACCTCCCGTCTCACTCACACATCTACCCAGCCTTGGGGCTCCCTGCCCTGCCCTTCTCTCCCCTCCCCTGGCCCTGGAATGGGGATGCTCCGCGGCTCTGTGGCTGTCCCTGTGGTGCTTGCGGCAGGCAGGCAGAGATACAGAGGGTAATTAGCCTGTGCCAGCCTCACCCGTCTCTCCCTCCACCACCATCCACCAGTTAATTAAAATCAGATTGGCTCCTATGTGTCAAGGGTGTCCTGATAGTTAATTCGCCCAAATGACTGTCTCCCTTCCCTGGGTGCAACGTGCAGACCCTTGCCTTCGCTCTTTCTCTCTCGTTTATCGCTCTCTCGCCTTTTCTCTCTCTCTCTCTCTTCCCAATGCCCAGTTCTTTCTCTTGTCTCCTTCGATCCCCCCTTTCATATCTCTCTCAACCATCTTTTCTCTGCTTTCGCTTGCACTCTTCTCTTTTCCTGCTCCCTCTATCCCCTTCCTCCCTCCCTCCTTCTCTCCATACCTCCCTCTCTACCCCTCTCTCTCTCTCCCTCTGCCCAGCTGCAGCTGTCCTAGGGGTGCAGTCAGTCACACAGCTGTGTTCTGTGCTATGGGTAGTGACCCAGTGCTCCCATTAACCCAGTTTCCCAGTATCTCTCCAACACCACTCATTATCCAGACAGTTACTCTGAGAATCCCCTTTAGGACAATTCAAACAGTTGCATGGTTGGATTTCATAATGAGTGGTGCGTAGTACCACTTTGCCCATACATTTCCACATTGATGAAAATGTGTCCATCTCTGTGTGGCGGTAATTATGGCTGTTTACAGCAAGTGTGTGTGTGTGGTGACGGTGGCGGCTGTCCTTCCTCTCCCCCTGCCCCGGGTCAAGCTCCAGCCAGCCTTGCGGAGGCTGTGCATCCCTCTCTCCCTCTTTCTCTAGCTCTAATAACACTAATTAAACCATTAACCACTTCAAGGCCCACGCCGGCCCTCTAATTGCCCGAATATCAGAGCTCTGGCTGGGGTTGCTGGGTCACCGTGACCCAAGGATGGCCCCTCGGCCCTGTCCATGGGCTCCAGTCACCCTGGATGACCCCCGCCCGACCCTGCCTCGCCCAGCCGCTCACCTCCTCAGGACAGCTAATGTGATTATGTGGTCTGAGGAGATGAGATACAAGCCCTTTAAGGATTTCTGTGCCCATTCAGTACTGAGAGGAAGAGTAAGGGAGAAGCCAATCTGAGACCGGCGTGGTGGGGCATCACCATGGTGAAGCCTGTCAAGTGAGACTGGTGAATCTTGGTGAATCTTTGATAGAGCTCAGAGTATCACTACTCAAGGGGTCACTGATTCAAGGGGTCAAGTACTCATGGGGGTCATACTGATAAGTGTACTAATAAGTACACTCACACACACCCACAGTCATACACACACACATAAACCAACACACACACACACCCTCCCCTCTACTCTGCCTTAAACCTGTCTCCACCAAGGCATGGTGCGTGTGCCACCTCACATGCAGGGACACACACTCACACACACACACACACACACACACACACACACACACACACACACACACACACACACACACACTGGTCAGCTAGGCGTCGCACTCCCACTGGTATGTCAGGTTGTGAGTCAGAGAGAACGGCAGGTCCAGGGGCCCTTATGAGGAGTGACTCAGTCCCTACAGTAGGACGACAACTAAGGAATCTATTACTAGTGGTATTATTACTGTATAGCCACTTTACTGATATTGTAGAATACCATCAGGGCACAGGCTTGTGGAGGGAAAATATTTAGTTTAGCTTTGTGTGGAGGAGGGTGTGCATTGACGTGAGGGGTTTTATGATGGTGTGTACTGCTCATTCACTGAGAGATTCCCACAGTTCACTCCAGGTAGCTACAGACACAGTAGGCTCTCTTTTCTCTTCCCAGCACCACATGTCCAGGCAGATAAATATGGAATAGTATTTTAGCATCCCTCCCTCTGGACTCTTTCCCTTCCTCTTACTCCTCCCTGAGAGAGAGAGAGAGAGAGAGCTCCCCAAGCCCAATGCTGTAGTTTAACAGTAGATTAACGTTACATGTTTTATCTAGTTTACAATGAACTCAGGATGTATGTTGTGAAAGTAGAAGGGAATCATTTTTTGGGACATGTGTTTGTTTAACTGTAAAGAAAAACATTCCAGTTCCTTAGGTGGTAACAATGGGCACTTTTTGGTTTTCTACCTCAAAGATTCAACACCATTGACCCTTTGCTTAGCCCGCCCCCCTTGGTTACTGTTGCAACCTCGGACAACACCAACTTCAGTACCTGGTACCAAAAGGTATTTGGGTCTAGTGGTACTTATTTTGGCTAATAAATGCCAAAGACACAAAGTAATCGTTCAGTACAGTCATAAATATACAATATAATACTATTTAAAATATATACTAATATAATAATATTTAATTCTATGGGTACAGTCATTTCTGTACTTACCATTTTACTGTTATTTATAAGCTAACAGCAGGTAAATAGTGGACTGTAAAGGGGTGATTTCCAGTGTTCCCTATTAAATGTCCCTATGTGAAAGGCCATCCTGTGTGGAGTACGGTATAGTCAGTCCACTCTCCCCCTACCTTGTCTAATCATTGAGAACAATAGGATCCTAGGTAGTGTGGTGCCAGGCGTCCATTTGAGACTAGCTGCATTGTGTCGATGACGGAAGCCCACCCTGTCCACTTTTTTATTTATTTACCCGATGGAGGGGAGGAGAGGGGGATGAGGAGGAGTGGCATGGAATCCTAATTGAGAGCCGTGCCTTCATCAGAAGGTTAATTCTGTATCTCTTCTTGTCGGGTGAGAAGGTGCTCCCTTTTCTCTCTCACTCTCTCTCCCTCTCTCACGTTTCCTCACCCCTCCCTGCCTCTCCCTCCCTCTCTCTCTCTCTATTATGCCCTCTCTCTCTACCCCTCTCTCTCTCATACTCTCTACCCCCCCTCCCTCTCTCTCTCCCCCCTCCCTCTCTCTCTCCCCCTCCCTCTCTCTCTCCCCCTCTCTCCCTGCTGTATCCCTGGGTGAGACAGGGGGCACAGTGTGGTAGTGTATTACTATATAGTCTGATTAGCATGGACAACCACACACTAGAGAGGGCTTAGGACTCATGGGTGATGGAGGGTACACACACACACACACACACACACACACACAGACACAGACACAGACACAGACACACACACACACAGAGGTGTACTGTATGGAGGGATAAGGAAGGGGCAAGGGGCACAGTGTGGTATAGTCTGATTAGCATGGAGAGGAAGAAAGATTGAGAAGAACTTGAGAAGGCTATAGTGTTTGTTGGTATGAGAAAGATGTGAGGGTTTGAGTGGAGTTGGACTAATATGAAACAAGGTTGGACTCCATTCCGTTTCAGTTGCTGATTGCTTTCCTACAATATGTGGACTTTCAGTTCACCTCCTGGTGCAAATGTTGTGGGGAGGTTATGAGAAAGTTGTGAGTCAAATATGGTGAACTGTGATGGTGACGGTACTCTGTGTGTGTGTGTTTCCAGACCCAGAGAAGGTTGGTGGAGAGCCGGGGGGGAACGGGATGTCCCAGGGGATACTAAGCAGTCAGCAGCTCTACCCCTGTCCTGTCTGTGGCAAGGTGTTCGGCAGGCAACAGACCCTCTCCAGACACCTGGCTCTACACACAGGTGAGTCCACTAAGCACACGAACACACACACACACTCCCTTTGCATCTCTGCGTACAGTTCCCTGTGTGTGTTGTGACATGTCTTGTCATTTGTTCCCTTGGCGTGTGTCTGTGTGTGTGACTGTGTGTGTGTAATGCCCTGTAATAAGTAAATAAAGTTTAGTAGACTGGATTACCCTTTCCTTTAAAGAGATTACCACCATGATTAGTCTCAGTGGGAAAACTGCCCGCGTAATTACCAAGCCAGAAGGCTGCCCTGCGTCCCAGTACACACACACACACACACACACACACGGACGGACGCACTCACTGATGCGCAGACACACACATACGCGCACACACACCGCTGCCCCCCAGAGTGGATAGAGCCAGATGGATCCATACACACAGCATTGGGGCCACACCATATCTGATGCAAAACCACATACTACTGTGTCTGTACATGCTTTTATGCATATTAATACATATGCATACGTACATATAAATACACATACAGTACCAGTCAAAAGTTTGGACACCTACTCATTCAAGGGTTTTTCTTCATTTTTACTATTTTCTACATTGTGAATAATAGTGAAGACATCAAAACTATGAAATGACACATATGGAATCATGTAGTAACCAAAAAAGTGTTAAACAAATCAAAATATATGTTATATTTTTTATTCTTCAAAATAGCCACCCTTCGCCTTGATGACAGCTTTGCACACTCTTGACATTCTCTCAACCAGCTTCACCTGGAATGCTTTTCCAACAGTCTTGAAGGAGTTTCCACATATGCTGAGCACTTGTTGGTTGTTTTTCCTTCACTCTGCGGTCCAACTCATCCCAAACCATCTCAATTGGGTTGAGGTCGGGTGATTGTGGAGGTCAGGTCATCTGATGCAGTACTCCATCACTCCCCTTCTTGGTTAAATAGCCCTTACACAGCCTGGAGGTGTGTTGGGTCATTGTCCTGTTGAAAAACAAATGATAGTTCCACTAAGCGTAGATGGGATGGTGTATTGCTGCAGAATGCTGTGGTAGCCATGCTGGTTAAGTGTGCCTTGAATTCTAAATAAACCACCAACAGTGTCACCAGCAAAGCACCCCCACACCATAACACCTCCTCCTCCATGCTTCATGGTGGGAACCACACATGCAGAGATCATCCGTTCACCTACTCTGCGTCTCACAGACCCGGCGGTTGGAACCAAAAATCTCAAATTTGGACTCATCAGACCAAAGGACAGATTTCCACCGCTCTAATGTCCATTGCTCATGTTTCTTGGCCCAAGCAAGTATTTTCTTCTTATTGGTGTCCTTTAGTAGTGGTTTCTTTGCAGCAACTCAACCATGAAGGCCTGATTCACGCAGTCTCCTCTGAACAGTTGATGTTGAGATGTGTCTGTTACTTGAACTCTGTGAAGCATTTATTTGGGCTGCAGCAGAGGTAACTCTGGGTCTTCCTTTCCTGTGGCGGTCCTCATGAGAACCAGTTTCATCATAGCGCTTGATGGTTTTTGCGACTGCACTTGAAGAAACGTTCAAAGTTCTTGAAATGTTCCGTATTGACTGACCTTCATGTCTTAAAGTAATGATGGACTGTTGTTTCTCTTTGCTTATTTGAGCTGTTCTTGCCATAATATGGACTTGGTCTTTTACCAAGTAGGCCTATCTTCTGTATACCCCCACTACCTTGTCACAACCCAACTGATTAGCTCAAACGCATTAAGAAGGAAAGAAATTCCACAAATTAACTTTTAACAAGGCACACCTGTTAATTGAAATGCATTCCAGGTGACTAACTCATGAAGCTGGTTGAGAGAATGCCAAGAGTGTGCAAAGCTGTTATCAAGGCAAAGGGTGGCTACTTTGAAGAATCTCAAATATAAAATATATTTTGATTTGTTTAACACTTTTTTGGTTACTACGTGATTCCATATGTGTTATTTCATAGTTTTGATCTTCACTATTATTCTACAATGTAGAAAATAGTACAAATAAAGAGAAAAAACCTTGAATGAGTAGGTGTGTCCAAACTTTTGACTGGTACTGTATGAATAAATATTAATACATATAAATACATACACTGAGTGTACAGAACATTAAGAACACCTTCCTATTATTGAGTTGCGCCCCCTTTTGCCCTCAGAACAGCCTCAATTCGTCGGGGTATGGACTCTACAAGGTGTCGAAAGCATTCCACAGGGATGCTGGCCCATGTTGACCCCAATGTTTCCCACAGTTGTGTCAAGTTGGCTGGATGGTGGACCATTCTTGATACACACGGGAAACTATTGAGCGTGAAAAACACAGCAGCAGTTCTTGACACAAACCGGTGCGCCTGGCACCTACTACCATACCCTGTTCAAAGGCACTTAAATATTTTGTCTTGCCCATTCACCCTCTGAATGGCACACATACACAATCCATGTCTCAATTGTCTCAAGGCTTAAAAATCCTTCTTTAACCTGTCTCCTCCCCTTCATCTACACTGATGGAAGTGGATTGAACAAGTGACATCAATATGGGATCATAGCTTTCACCTGGATTCACCTGGTCAGTCTATGTCATGGAAAGAGCAGGTGTTCATAATGTTTTGTTCACTCAGTGTTTAAAGACATGTGAACACAGCACACACTACCGTCTAAGCCAGGGGTGTCAAATGTCCGGTCCGCGGGCCGGATGAGGCCCGCAAACGGGTTTAATCCGGCCCGCGAGATGATTTTGTAAAGTATAAAAATGCGCTGCAATTTTTCAATAAAATAAACTGCTGTTCCAATTGCGTCCACTGGATGGCACAATAGCAATTGTGTTAAGCAAGCAAACTGTTTATACCGGGGCAGAGCAAGTAGGTCAAGTCTGTGTTTACTCACAGCCGAGACATCAGTGACGCTGCAGTGAAAGCTAGCTACCTCATTGCTAATGAAATCGCAGTGGCTTCAAAACCATTTAGTGAGGGTGAATTTGTAAAAACATGCATGATGAAGGCAGCTGAGATTGTGTGCCCTGAAAAGCGTCAGGCTTTTGTAAATATCAGCCTGACAAGAAACACAGTTGCAGACAGGATTTCCGATCTTTCAGTGGATTTGGACAGCCAGTTGAAGCAAAAAGTAAAGTCATTTATTGCGTTTTCGGTTGCAATTGATGAAAGAACGGACATTACAGATGTTGCACAACTGGCCATTTTCATCCGCGGAGTTGATGACACATTGACCGTCACCGAGGAGTTCGTGGAGTTGGTGCCGATGACAGATACAACGACAGCAGCTGATATTTTTACCGCACTCGTCGGCGCGCTGGACAGGGTCGGAGTGGACTGGTCCCGCGCTGTCAGCCTGGCTACAGATGGTGCGCCCTCAATGATCGGGAAAAAAGCAGGCGTTGTGACAAAGTTCAGAGAGAAAGTGCAATCTGCAAAAGGAGGACCTGATTTTTTGACTTTTCACTGTATTTTGCACCAGGAGGCTTTGTGTTGCAAGTCATTAAAGATGGATAACGTCATGAAGGTGGTCATCCAAACTGTTAATTTCATCCGATCCAGAAGCCTGAATCACCGTCAGTTTGACAGCCTTCTCAGAGAGAAAGACCACATCTATGGCCTGCCATACCACACTGAGGTAAGATGGTTAAGCCGAGGTGCTGAGGCGTTTCTTTGATTTACGAGAAGAAATTGAACAGTGTTAGAATTCCATTCCGCAGAATGGATGCAGGACCTTGCATTTATGGTGGATGTTACAGAGCACCTGAATAACTTGAACAAACAGCTGCAAGGGCGCAACAAAGTTGTCACGCAGTATTATGACAGCATACGTTCTTTCAAGTTGAAGCTGTCATTGTGGGAGACGCAACTTGCCGGTGGTGATGCAGCTCACTTCCCCTGTCTGAAAAATGTGTGCGTGACCCAACATGTGGCAGACATGAAGCGGTTCAAAGATAAAATAACGGGACTGTTACGGGAGTTTGAGCAACGCTTTCAGATTTTTGGTGAACTGGAGAAAGACTTCAACGTTTTTTGCTCGCCATTCACCGTGAATCCCTCTGATCTGCCCGTCAGCATCCAACTTGAAATAATAGGCTTGCAGTGTGACACGGATTTGAAGGGCAAATTTGCCGCAGCTGGCTTGGACACATTTAATCAGAATCTCTTGCCAGGTTACCCCAACTTGACAGCCCTCGCTGCAAAACTGTTGTGCATGTTTGGAACCACATATCTTTGTGAGCAAGTTTTCTCTGTAATGAGCATAAATAAAACAAAGCTGCGCTCAAGGCTCACGCACAAGCACTTGAATCACATCCTGAAGTTGGCTGCCACTCAGGATGTGACGCCTGATATTGATGCGCTGGTGAAAGCTAAAAGATGCCAGGTATCAGGAGTCAAATAAACTATGCAACCCCACTTAAAGTGCTACATGAGACACCCTGATATAGTTCTGTGATCTGTGATATACTTCTGTGAATCACTGAGGCATTGTGTGTTTGTGTGTTCTTTGTCCTCAGAACTTTCAAATAACTTGAGGTGTTTTATGATTAATAGTGATGTTGTGCTTTTGGACACACTGTCCTCAGGCTCCAGCTTTATGTTTATATGTTTTTATGTTGATGTGCTATTGTTTTTAATTGATTTTATTTTATTTGTATATTTAACCTATTCTTGACTCTGTGGTTCTTGCACTTGTTTGGGGAACAGGATTTCATTCTTTTTATCTACATTTCTGCCTGAGAAATGACCCCCTGATATAGTTCTGTGATCTGTGAAACAGTTCTGTTAATCACTGAGGCATTGTGTGTTTGTGTTCTTTTTCTTTAGAATTTTCAAATAAACTTGACGTGTTTTATGATTAATAGTGATGTTGTGCTTGTACTATTTTGGACACACTGTCCTCAGGCTCCAGCTTTATGTTGTATGTTGATCGTATTAAAACAAAGAAAACAATCTGAAGTTGTTGTTTTTAAGTTATATATACCATGATTTTTCCGGTCCGGCCCACTTGGGAATAGATTTTCCTCCATGTGGCCCCTGAGCTAAAATGAGTTTGACACCCCTGGTCTAAGCGATCCTTGGGATGAGACATCCAAACAGAGGTCCTGAATCTCAGTGGTTCAGATCAGAGATCTCAGCTCCCCTGGCATTACCACAAGTATAAGGGTCATTGCTGTAAAATATAATGCATTCTCAATTTTAATTTTATTTAAATTAGTATTTTTAATGCACCCACATTTATGGAAAAACCTACATATTATTATGCATGAAAACTCATGGTCCACACACACTAATACAAAACACGCACGCACATACACACATACACTCCCCCTGTGAGTGGGTTGTTTGGCTGAGAACAGCTTGGCCACACCACAGAGAGCAGAAACGGGGGCATATGTCATCACGATGGTTGTTTTTGGTTTACCCAGGCCACACAAAGGTTCCCTGGCTTCATGTCCTCGGGCCAAATGTGTGTGTGTGTGCGTTAGTTAGTAGCTGATGTAATAGGATTTGCGTGTGTGTGTGAGTATTTGGTCCATTAAGCAGACATTCTTATACAGAGGGATGTACTCACTGTATTTGTGGATACGTGATGTTTGCGTACGTGTGCGTGTGCATGCATGCGTTTGTATATGGTGTGCGTATTACGCATAAGTGTGTGTACGAATGTGTGTCCCCGTGTATGTGTGCCTGGAGACCTACCGCTCTCTCTCTCTCAGACATTGAGAGTCTGCTCCTGTTGTCTGTCCGTCCGTCCGTCTGTCCTTCCAGAGGAGCGGAAGTATACGTGTCACCTGTGTCCTTATGCAGCCAAGTGCCGAGCCAACCTCAACCAACACCTGACCATCCACTCTGTCAAGCTGGTCAGCACCGACGCAGAGCAGATGGTCAGCGCCGTCAGCACCGCTGAGGGACGAGACGGGAAGACCTTCCCCTATTACTACAGGTACTATTAGACTGAGGTCAGCCTTTGGGGTTTGATTGGGAACTAATGATGTCCTCTCCCCTCTATAACCTGGTCTGAGGTCAGGCTTTGGGGTTTGATTTGGAATTAATGATGTCCTATCCCCTCTATAACCTGTTCTGAGATCAGTGTTTAACAAATCCTTCCCTCTTCCTGTCCATCCAGCTGCCATGCGTGTGGTTTCCAGACGGGGCTGAACGCCCAGTTCGTCAGCCACATGTCTCTCCACGTGGACAAGGAGCAGTGGATGTTCTCTCTGTGCTGCAGCGCCTGTGACTACGTCTGTGTAGAGGAGAGTGACATGAAGACCCACGTCAGTCAAGGACACGCAGGTAGATCATCTGTCTGCTCAGGCATATATTGTATAGAGATGTATGGATATAGTTTTGGTCCACCTCTTGTCCCCGGTGGCAGCAATAGGATGAAGTCAGCTTGCACAACCAACTTGATTGCATTTATTTTCCAGCTGAACTCGATTTTGCTGTCGTCGAGTTGTTCCAAATTGTATTGATTCCCTTCCTGAAGCGTGTATCTATCTGCTCACTCGGACTCATGGGTTTTAAAGTATTGTTTTGGTGTAAGCATGGGCTAGAAAGAGGGGGTGGACACCATTCCTTACACCCAGTCCATTCCTTTTAAATCCATGAGGAGGACTGGAACTGTCTGCATCTCGGAGCGTAGCCAAAGAATCCAAACAGAAGGTTTTATATTGTAACAATTTATTAAAGTCCATCATAAAATACTCACACAAAGCTATATTTAGCTTTATGAAGAGATGGTACAAACCTTTTTAGAATGATTCTTAGATCAGCAATAACATGTTATAGGGAGGGAGCTGTTGGGGGGAGTATTGCAGATTGTGGTGCTACTGCTGACTGCTCGGAGTAGAAATGGCTAGTTTAGTTTACAGCCGTTTATAAGAGAGGGAACCAACACCTTCAGTCTCAACACACTGGACTGAAGTGATAGTAAAGCTTCATAGAACGAGTCCCTTCCCGGGAGAGAGAGAGAGACCGGAGACTCTGTAACTCTGTAAACTCTCCAAACAGAAACAACTTCCGCTTTGAATAACACAACGAGTAGATTCTTTCTTTCTTTCCCTCCTTCAACCTTCCCTGGACCACAGGTCCAAAACCCGGCCGGTCGATATCGTATTTTCGTTCAGTAGCGTCTTTTGTCCGGTTTATCGTCCGATGCTGTTGTCTGTCATACCCTTTCCATGGCAGGGTGTGTGGGATTGTCCGGTAGCGTTGCAGACAGCTGAGGGGTCCTCATGGAGGCCGGGGAGTGACCTTGTTTATCTACGAGGGCTGCCCCTTGTCGTGCCGGAGGGGAAGAAATCAATAAGGCCCTCTGGTCCTTCAGAGGCGGGCCAGGGTTTACACACACACACACACACACACACACACACACACACACACATACACATTCTTACCCTCTCTCACACAGACACTAACACAGAGTGGAGAGTCCACATCCCAGCTTGGCATTTAGACTAGCCTCCACACACTAGAAAACATAGCTGCTTAAAACACACCACAGTGGGGCTGTAGAAAAGACTGCTGGGTGTTATTTGTCAGCTGGTAGTGTTTGGACACCACATCTCCCCATGCCAGGCTCCAGACAGATTTGGAAATGGCCTAACTCAGCATGTCAGCCACATGGTCAAGGGGTCAGACTGGTGGCCCCACAGCAGGGAGCCTGGCTGCTGCTAGGGCTAGGAACAGGACAGAGATACTATATGGTGGTACAGTAGGAACAGGACAGAGATACTATATGGTGGTACAGTAGGAACAGGACAGAGATACTGTATGGTGGTACAGTAGGAACAGGACAGGACAGAGATACTGTATGGTGGTACAGTAGGAACAGGACAGAGATACTATATGGTGGTACAGTAGGAACAGGACAGAGATACTATATGGTGGTACAGTAGGAACAGGACAGAGATACTATATGGTGGTACAGTAGGAACAGGACAGAGATACTGTATGGTGGTACAGTAGGAACAGGACAGAGATACTGTATGGTGGTACAGTAGGAACAGGACAGGACAGAGATACTATATGGTGGTACAGTAGGAACAGGACAGGACAGAGATACTATATGGTGGTACAGTAGGAACAGGACAGAGATACTATATGGTGGTACAGTAGGAACAGGACAGGACAGAGATACTATATGGTGGTACAGTAGGAACAGGACAGGACAGAGATACTATATGGTGGTACAGTAGGAACAGGACAGAGATACTATATGGTGGTACAGTAGGAACAGGACAGGACAGAGATACTATATGGTGGTACAGTAGGAACAGGACAGGACAGAGATACTGTATGGTGGTACAGTAGGAACAGGACAGGACAGAGATACTATATGGTGGTACAGTAGGAACAGGACAGGACAGAGATACTGTATGGTGGTACAGTAGGAACAGGACAGGACAGAGATACTATATGGTGGTACAGTAGGAACAGGACAGGACAGAGATACTATATGGTGGTACAGTAGGAACAGGACAGGACAGAGATACTATATGGTGGTACAGTAGGAACAGGACAGAGATACTATATGGTGGTACAGTAGGAACAGGACAGAGATACTATATGGTGGTACAGTAGGAACAGGACAGAGATACTGTATGGTGGTACAGTAGGAACAGGACAGAGATACTATATGGTGGTACAGTAGGAACAGGACAGAGATACTATATGGTGGTACAGTAGGAACAGGACAGAGATACTATATGGTGGTACAGTAGGAACAGGACAGAGATACTGTATGGTGGTACAGTAGGAACAGGACAGAGATACTGTATGGTGGTACAGTAGGAACAGGACAGAGATACTATATGGTGGTACAGTAGGAACAGGACAGAGATACTATATGGTGGTACAGTAGGAACAGGACAGAGATACTATATGGTGGTACAGTAGGAACAGGACAGAGATACTGTATGGTGGTACAGTAGGAACAGGACAGGACAGAGATACTATATGGTGGTACAGTAGGAACAGGACAGGACAGAGATACTATATGGTGGTACAGTAGGAACAGGACAGAGATACTGTATGGTGGTACAGTAGGAACAGGACAGAGATATTGTATGGTGGTACAGTAGGAACAGGACAGAGATACTATATGGTGGTACAGTAGGAACAGGACAGAGATACTGTATGGTGGTACAGTAGGAACAGGACAGAGATACTATATGGTGGTACAGTAGGAACAGGACAGAGATACTATATGGTGGTACAGTAGGAACAGGACAGAGATACTGTATGGTGGTACAGTAGGAACAGGACAGAGATACTGTATGGTGGTACAGTAGGAACAGGACAGGACAGAGATACTGTATGGTGGTACAGTAGGAACAGGACAGAGATACTGTATGGTGGTACAGTAGGAACAGGACAGAGATACTATATGGTGGTACAGTAGGAACAGGACAGAGATACTGTATGGTGGTACAGTAGGAACAGGACAGAGATACTATATGGTGGTACAGTAGGAACAGGACAGGACAGAGATACTATATGGTGGTACAGTAGGAACAGGACAGAGATACTATATGGTGGTACAGTAGGAACAGGACAGAGATACTGTATGGTGGTACAGTAGGAACAGGACAGAGATACTATATGGTGGTACAGTAGGAACAGGACAGAGATACTATATGGTGGTACAGTAGGAACAGGACAGAGATACTGTATGGTGGTACAGTAGGAACAGGACAGAGATACTATATGGTGGTACAGTAGGAACAGGACAGAGATACTATATGGTGGTACAGTAGGAACAGGACAGAGATACTATATGGTGGTACAGTAGGAACAGGACAGAGATACTGTATGGTGGTACAGTAGGAACAGGACAGGACAGAGATACTATATGGTGGTACAGTAGGAACAGGACAGGACAGAGATACTATATGGTGGTACAGTAGGAACAGGACAGAGATACTATATGGTGGTACAGTAGGAACAGGACAGAGATACTATATGGTGGTACAGTAGGAACAGGACAGAGATACTGTATGGTGGTACAGTAGGAACAGGACAGAGATACTATATGGTGGTACAGTAGGAACAGGACAGAGATACTATATGGTGGTACAGTAGGAACAGGACAGGACAGAGATACTATATGGTGGTACAGTAGGAACAGGACAGGACAGAGATACTATATGGTGGTACAGTAGGAACAGGACAGGACAGAGATACTATATGGTGGTACAGTAGGAACAGGACAGGACAGAGATACTGTATGGTGGTACAGTAGGAACAGGACAGAGATACTATATGGTGGTACAGTAGGAACAGGACAGAGATACTATATGGTGGTACAGTAGGAACAGGACAGGACAGAGATACTATATGGTGGTACAGTAGGAACAGGACAGGACAGAGATACTATATGGTGGTACAGTAGGAACAGGACAGGACAGAGATACTATATGGTGGTACAGTAGGAACAGGACAGGACAGAGATACTATATGGTGGTACAGTAGGAACAGGACAGAGATACTATATGGTGGTACAGTAGGAACAGGACAGGACAGAGATACTATATGGTGGTACAGTAGGAACAGGACAGAGATACTATATGGTGGTACAGTAGGAACAGGACAGAGATACTATATGGTGGTACAGTAGGATCAGGACAGAGATACTATATGGTGGTACAGTAGGAACAGGACAGAGATATTGTATGGTGGTACAGTAGGAACAGGACAGGACAGAGATACTGTATGGTGGTACAGTAGGAACAGGACAGGACAGAGATACTATATGGTGGTACAGTAGGAACAGGACAGGACAGAGATACTATATGGTGGTACAGTAGGAACAGGACAGAGATACTATATGGTGGTACAGTAGGAACAGGACAGAGATACTGTATGGTGGTACAGTAGGAACAGGACAGGACAGAGATACTATATGGTGGTACAGTAGGAACAGGACAGGACAGAGATACTGTATGGTGGTACAGTAGGAACAGGACAGAGATACTATATGGTGGTACAGTAGGAACAGGACAGAGATACTATATGGTGGTACAGTAGGAACAGGACAGAGATACTGTATGGTGGTACAGTATGAACAGGACAGGACAGAGATACTATATGGTGGTACAGTAGGAACAGGACAGAGATACTATATGGTGGTACAGTAGGAACAGGACAGGACAGAGATACTATATGGTGGTACAGTAGGAACAGGACAGAGATACTGTATGGTGGTACAGTAGGAACAGGACAGGACAGAGATACTATATGGTGGTACAGTAGGAACAGGACAGAGATACTGTATGGTGGTACAGTAGGAACAGGACAGGACAGAGATACTATATGGTGGTACAGTAGGAACAGGACAGAGATACTGTATGGTGGTACAGTAGGAACAGGACAGGACAGAGATACTATATGGTGGTACAGTAGGAACAGGACAGAGATACTATATGGTGGTACAGTAGGAACAGGACAGAGATACTATATGGTGGTACAGTAGGAACAGGACAGAGATACTATATGGTGGTACAGTAGGAACAGGACAGGACAGAGATACTATATGGTGGTACAGTAGGAACAGGACAGAGATACTATATGGTGGTACAGTAGGAACAGGACAGGACAGAGATACTATATGGTGGTACAGTAGGGACAGGACAGAGATACTATATGGTGGTACAGTAGGAACAGGACAGAGATACTATATGGTACACAACCAAAACAAACTACAAATGCATCCAACAAGTTAGTAGAGTCACAAGCTTGATGTAGTCATTGCATGCTAGGAATATGGGACCAAATACTAAACCTTTAAGTACTTTAATACACATAAGTGAATTTGTCCAAATACTTATGGCACCTTCAAATGGGGGGACTAGATACATAAAGTGCTTTCATTTCTAAACGGTGAAACAGATATGTATGAAAATACCCTCAAATAAAAGGTGACATTCTGTACTGTCGCATCATATAAAACACTTGATCTCAAATCCAAAATGCTGGAGTATAGAGCCAAATTCTACGTTTTAGCTTCACTGTCCAAATAAATACGTAGAGGAGGGTAACTATAGTTCACAACGTTTCCACACTCATAAAAAGTGAAGTGCGTTTGACTGTATACATTCTTCAATAGCGTCTTGGACCTTGGAAAAAGAGCTAACAGGGAATATGCCAACAGGGATGATAAATAATGTGGTTTCCTGACGTATTCAAGGGACATGTACTCCTCGGATGTTCAGAGCATGATGTTCTCTATAGCTCCCTTAGACAGTGGAGTGGTGAGTCTCATTTTGTCTTTTGAGTTAAAAGCGAGACAATGCTATTTCACTCTCTGCTTTCTGCGTTTCTGTACCTGCATACTCTGCTTTCTGCATTTCTATACCTGCATTCTCTCATTCTCACAGTCAAGGATGAAAGTGTGTCTTTGAATGCATCTGTGTGAATGCCTCAGTGTGTTTGTGCCTATGACGTGTGCGCACACACATACAAGTGTGTGTGTGAGGATATGTGTTTGAGGTAGCTGGCGTCGGCCATTTCACAATCCATGGCAGCCAGCAGCCCTATACTCCTGCTCCTCCCTCCTCTCCTTCTCCCTGACTGAATGCCCTTTGTTGAGCTGTGCCCTGAGTTGCTCCCGCCATCTTAGCTCCCTTAGCCGTGACCCTCCTCCTCCCCTCTTCTCTCTCGTAGTCTCTTTCTCTATCCCAGTGAAGTACGGTCAGAGGGAGAGAGAGAGAGAGAGAGAGAGAGACACACCGAGAGAGAGAGAGAGGGGGGGACAGAGAGGGAGATCAATAAAAGCACACTGGCTGTTGATTGAACTGGCAGTGGGGCTCCAGTCAGAGGACATGGCACTGAAGCTGAGCCGGCCTGCCTGCAGTGTGTAGTCAACACACTGTGTAGTTTTTACTGTAGTTTAGTGCTTTTCCTCCTTTTATAGGCTTAAGGTACCCTGTCTGATGTTGAGAAAGCACTTATGATGACTGTGGCAGTGCTGGTAGTGACAGAATTGCAGCATTATTACTTAATCACTCAGGAGATTCAGGAAGGAAAGTGAAATGTAATTACAATGGTTAATTTTCTGAATCACCCCAACTATCGATGAGGATGATGATAACAATGATGTTGATGATGATTGACCCTACCTCCTAGGTCTGAACTCGCGGAGCCCCCTCAGTGAGACCAAGAGCACCTCCTCCTCCCTGTCGGCCCTCAGCGATTCGCTCAACAGTTCAGAGGGTGGGGAACTCACCCACGGCAATGAGGAGCTCAAGAACCTGCTAGCCCCTCCCTCCTCTGCAGGCAGCCAATCCAGCTCCAGCAGCCACTCGGGATCAGGAACTGAAGAGAAGTCTGAGAAAGGCAAGGAATTCTGGGATGTATAGGCTGGAACATTATGTAGAACTACAGTTAATTTAATCTACTTCCAATTCTGTATCCTTAAAGGCCCAATGCAGCCATTTTTATCTCAATATCTGGGTAACAATAAGTATCTTACTGTAATAGATTTCAATTAAAATGGGCAAAAATAGCTTTTTTAGCAAAAAACTATTTCTCAAGCAAGGATTTTGCTAGGACTGTCTGGGAGTGGTCTGAGTGGGGAGGGGAAACTGAAAACTAGCTGTTATTGGCAGAGAGGTTTGGAACTCTTTGTTATTGGTCTATTAACCAATTAAAATCAAATTAAATTGTATTTGTTACATGCGCCGAATACAACAGGTGTAGACCTTACTGTGAAATGCTTACTTACAAGCCCTTAACCAACAATGCAGTTTTAAGAAAATAGAGTTATGAAAATGCTTACAAAATAAACGAAGGCAAAAATAAAATAAAATAAGTTGCACAATAAAATAACAATAATGAGGCTCATTTTTTCTTAACGGAAAGCCGAAACTCCCGCTCATGCAAACCTGCTGATTAGAAGGTCTTGTGTAGATTGTATTTTCAACCAGCAGTTATCAGGAAATAACACTGATCAAATGTTTTCACACCTTTACAGTGTTAGTTTCATCAGCTGTTGTACAATATGATATTAAACACAGGAAAAACAGAATTGTGACTGCACTGGGCCTTTAAAGGGATAGTGTGAGATTTTGACAACTACGCCCTTTATCTACTTCCCCAGAGTCAGATGAACTCATGGATACCATGCTTGTCTCTGCGTCCAGTATGAAGGAAGTTAGAGGTAGTTTCTCACGCTATTGCTAACTAGCGTTAGCGCAATGACTGAAAGTCTACCGGAACAGCTAGCAAACAAAAACGCATACTTTTTTCACGTAAATCATGCAGTGATGTCAATGTGAGGTAAAATATTAGCAATAATTTGAGCCGCACACAAGGATATCGTGTGGGTAATGCTTAAATGAGGATGGGGAGCACTGCAGCCATGCTAACTCCCTCTCCCCTCCCCCCTCCCCAGGCTTCGAGTGCGTCTTCTGCAACTTTGTGTGCAAGACGCGGACCATGTACGAGCGTCACCTCCAGATCCACCTGATCACGCGCATGTTCGAGTGCGACGTGTGCCACAAGTTCCTGAAGACACCCGAGCAGCTGCTGGAGCACAAGAAGTGTCACACCGTCCCCACCGGAGGGCTCAAGTAAGGAAAGCAAGTACAGACAGAGGTTCCTACTCCACCCCCCCTGTCCCGTCCCGTCCCACTCCACCCCCCTTGTCCCGTCCCGTCCTACTCCACCCCCTGTCCCGTCCTACTCCACCCCCGTCCCGTCCTACTCCACCCCCCCTGTCCCGTCCCATTCCACTCCACCCCCCCTGTCCCGTCCCGTCCTACTCCACCCCCACTGTCCCGTCCCGTCCTACTCCACCCCCCGTCCCATCCCACTCCACCCCCCTGTCCCGTCCCGTCCTACTCCACTCCCCCTGTCCCGTCCCGTCCTACTTCACTCCCCCTGTCCCGTCCTGTCCTACTCCACCCCCCCTGTCCCGTCCCGTCCTACTCCACCCCCCCTGTCCCGTCCCGTCCTACTCCACCCCCCCTGTCCCGTCCCGTCCTACTCCACCCCCCCTGTCCCGTCCCGTCCTACTCCACCCCCCCTGTCCCGTCCCGTCCTACTCCACCCCCCCTGTCCCGTCCCGTCCTACTCCACTCCCCCTGTCCCGTCCCGTCCTACTCCACCCCCCCTGTCCCGTCCCGTCCTACTCCACCCCCCCTGTCCCGTCCCATCCCACTCCACCCCCCTGTCCCGTCCCGTCCCACCCCGACTCCTCCCTCACACATGTACAGACACACAGACAGGCTGTAACCCACTGACAGACTGACTGCTCATTATAGTATGCACATTAAGTCGAAAACATGCGTGTAAGAGCACATGCGTCAACTTACTACACACGCAGTCTGAACTGTGAATGTGTGCACGCATTCACCGCAGTCGTCCACACTTTCAAACTAGATGACGTCAACACACAGACACTGTCCAACATACACATTCACATGCATAGGACATCTAGCTCACTGAAACGATTAAGACATTCACACAGTATATATAAACCCCTATTACACTCACAGCCCTAGATACCAAACACTTTCCCCCTCTGACCCAATACTACTATACCCCTATAGGAGCCTCCGTTGTACTGTGTGACGTAGACACACACACCGTAGACCATACGTAGCCGTTTAGCCTTTCTGTTCATGTTAAACCAACGCTGCCAGTACATGAAGGCCATCCAACACACACGCAACAACATGCTAATGACATTAGCCTAGCCTAGCCTAGCGCTTTTAAAGCCTGCACACACCGATGCATATTTTATACCACATAGATTTTCTGTTTTCCCAGATTGCATTTGAAACCATCTGGAATGAATGTAGTACATTACTTAACAGGAAATCTGAACAGACATCTAGGAAAATATTTAAACGCAGTAAAAATAGATTGTTTGTTAACACAACAGTCACTGTCATTTTTGTGTTTTTTTTTATTTTTTATTAATTTGTCGAAGTTGTTTGCCATGATACGCAGTCAGTCAATGCATGTGTAGAGCCATCGATATCAATCAGACGCCATTGAACTCATCTCATCATGAACTGATCGGCCTACACTTTCACTTTACCATGTTAATGTCAAGCTGTCACCACTATTCACCAGATACTGTTCATTGTCTAGCCATCTGTAGCATTAGATCAGCAGTTGGTTTGGTGTTTGGAGTGAGAGAGTCAGGGTTATAGTTTACTGAGCTATGTGTTAGTGTCTCGTCTTGTTACATGGAGTTAGAGACAAGGTTAAGGTCTCAATACGCCACCACTGATTCTTTCCACGTTCATTGGTCAATACAGGAACACACACACACCATCAACACTGCTAACAGTATTAGTCCATTTTAGATAGATGGGAATATATTTATTTCACATTTCAAATGTTCAAGGGTGCAATTAGTTCAGTCGTTTTAGTACAGTGTTTTTATGTCTGTTAATAATCCATCCACTATCCTGACTTTAAAACCAGACAGACAGTGTCCACATTAGCTGTGCCGTTAAAGGTTTGAGAGGTCAGAATTAAAAGCAGTCACAAGGGCACAGGTAGCCCAAACACAGCTGACCCCTCAGTCCAGTTCAAGGGGGTATCTCTAGAGCAGTGTGTCCAGACAGGACTGTGTACTAAGTAGTGTGTACTCAGCAGTGGACAGTGGGGTGACTGTGAGTGATGGTTATCCACTGCAATGGAAAACACTTTCCAATCAAGCCAGCTGAATAAGCTGGACAAAAGACAGACAAGAAGTTGTAGACAATATATATATTTTTTAAAGGGCTGTAGTGTGTACTCAGAAGTGTGTATCAAAGAGGATAGCGCACTAAAGACTGTGTACTCAGAAGTGTGCACTCGGGGAGTGTGTACTGAGGCGTGTGTAGGACAGAGAAGGGCCTCCCTTTACCAGTGTACTCAGGAGTGTATGTCCAGGAGTGTGTGGGAGAGGGAAGGCGTGTGTAGGGTCTTCACCACGTGGCTGGTTGTATTCTGAGGTGATTCTGTTCTGCAGGGTTTGTGAAGCGCTTTGGGGCCCAGAGCAGATGAATGGTGCTATTTAAATGTAAGTGACACATTTCCATTTATCCTTCCATTCCTAATTCCGTCCAATCCTGTTCTCTTTCCACAACCTGTCTCTGCCCAGTTCTACATACCTACAGTTCTACATGCTCCACCCACCTCCAACCCACCCACTCCAAACACACTCACTCCAAACACACTTTCAACCCCAACCCACCCACACACAATACACACACACACACTTTCCACCACACACACACACACACCAATCATTCCCTTAGGGTAGAATATTCAGGCCACATCACACACACCTTTCCTCCTTCACCTTTCCCTGTCTTCATCCTCCCTTGTGTTGAAGTCTTAAGGTGTGTATTTTGGTCGTCGTGTATTTAAGTCCTCTCTTCATTAAACCTCCCCTCGCTATTGTGTGTGTATATCCCATGTCACGCCTCCTTCCACTTCCTCCTTCCTGTTTCCCAGGTGCCCCGTCTGCATTTATTCCACCAATCGGCCGGCGGCCATGGAGTGCCACCTGAAGACCCATTACAAGATGGAGTACAAGTGTCGCATCTGCCAGTCGGTGTGGCGCGACCAGCCCGCGCTGGAGAGGCACGTGCGCGAGCATCGCCTCGGCAACCACTACAAGTGCGAGCAGTGCGGCTACCTGTCCAAGACGGCCAACAAGCTGATCGAGCACGTGCGCGTGCACACGGGCGAGCGGCCCTTCCACTGCGACCGCTGCGGCTACAGCTGCAAGCGCAAGGACAACCTGAACCTGCACAAGAAGCTGAAGCACGCGCCACGCCAGACCTTCGGCTGCACAGAGTGCCCCTTCACCACCACCCACCCCTTCATCTTCAGCCGCCACCTCAAGAAGCACCAGGGTGGAGGGGAAGGGGAGGAGGCCGGCGAGGAGGAGTTCCAGGCCCAGCTAGGGGGCTCTCTGGTGGGGTCTCTGCGGGGCGGGGAGCCCTTCCTCCTGGGGGTAGGTGGAGGTGGGGATGGGAGTAGCGGGGGAAGCGGTAGTAGCAGCCCCCTCATGATTCTCTCTGCCTCGCAGGCCCTGCAGTCTGTCGCCCTGTCACTCATCACAGGGAAACACCACCGTCAACAGGATGTCCCGACCCCAGCCCAGCGTTATCTGACAGCGACCACAACCAATGGCGGAGGTTCCTCCCTCTTCTTCCCCTCCCCACGCCACCTCTACGAGCAGATGGGAAACTGCGAGCGGGCGCACCTGATCCCCCTCACAACCCTGTTCACCCACCGCCACCGCTCCACATTCCACTCGCCCCTCTCCAGACTCCAGAGGCCCTCCTCCTCCTCCCCCCTTTTCCTCTCCTCCACCGCCTCCTCCCCCTCTTCCTCTCCTCCCTCGCCCACCTCACTCAAACACTCCTTCCTGGCTTACCTAGGACTGGGACTGAAGGAGAGAGCCAAGACTGTGTGACTGTTCTCCTCTCCTCCTTCTCATCCCTTTCTCTTCCCCCTCCCTCTCGTTCCCCTCCCTCGCCATCCCTCTCTCCCTGGACAGTGGTGTGAATGATCGTTATCCACTGCGATGGGGAAAACTTTCCAATCAAGCCAGCTGAATAAGCTGGACAGAGACAGACAAGTAGTTATTGTAGACAAAAAAAACAATTTATCAGAGAAAAGGCTGTATGTGCTAAAAAATGCGTTTATATCAAAAGCTGCTTTTCTTATCTGTTATATCGATTGAATTATTACTCGCTCTCTCTACTTTTTATTTTCTAATGTTTGTTTTTTGGACTTTTGAATGACCTGGACCCAACTGCATTACCTGTAAAACGTATCCGTATTTAGTTTTTGTTTTCGTTAGAAAAGTCGAAAAAGAAGAAGAAACAGAACTTGCAAGTGCTCTGACATTTTTAGTGCATTTTTGTCTTTTGGCTACTACGCATCAGAATAGCATGCCTGCCTCTTTGTTTCTGGTAACTTTGACGCACGTCATTTAATAGGGTATGATGAACCAATCCCCAGGTTGTTAAATTGTGATGCGCCGCGAACAAGAACCAATGAAACGAAGCGCTTTTTCTCAAAAGTCCCGTTTCCAAAGCAACGCCTCAAATCACGCACTTAATGAATTATTTAACAAATGTGTACTGTACATAGTTTTGTAGCCTTCGATCTCCCCCACAACTAAGCTTTGACTTTATCTGTTTGGTTTTGTGTAATGGTGAAACCATATGCATCAAACGCCGACCGAGCTCACCTTTGTCTCAGGTGACGGTTGTCTTGGCAACCCATGCACACAGGTGACATCTTGTACGTTGTTTGACTTTGTGCGGTGGAGTGGGTAGAACAAGTGACATTCTCTACTCAAGGCCCTTTTCCAATTGAAACGTTTTTCAAATCAATGTAACAAACATTATAGCCTTATGCTATAGTCTTTGCTTTCCCCAACGTAGCCCTTGTGTAACCGTAGCCTGGTCCCAGATCTGTTTGTGCTGTCTTGACAATGACCGTAGGAACTGGCAAGACACCACAAACCGATCTGGGACCAGATTAGTGTTACCCCACCACTCCACATCAAAGGTTCCACAAGGCCACCTGTAACCCCTGAGACCAGGGTCCTATTCATTAGGCACCAAACTGAAGAAAAAGGACTGAATCACCAGAACTTGTCATTATGCTACGTTGTGCCCTAATGAATACGACCCAGGTGATGTTCAGTCCAGCATCATGTGCAGAACTATGTATGGACTGGCGCACTATTACGTTAGATAAGATGTAAGAGATAACTGTTTTGTGGAGGTGACCAGCTAATGGGGCGTTAAAACCCCCAACCGCTCCGGTCACCACAGGCCGATTCAATGGTGCTTTTTGGAGCTCTTTTGTAATTTTGTGTAAAAGAAAAAACAGAAAGAAACTGTTCCAAAATGACTTGAATGAATGTATTTTTCTTTGTTGATGTACATGAGGAATGTGATACAGATGTGCGGTGTAGTTGCAGGCAGGGACTGTTGTGTTCCGTTGCCAATATGAAAGAAGGCAAGGGGTTGGTTTTGTAGGTCAGTGGCCTTCTGTGTCTTTTTCGGTTGTCCATTTGTTTTTTCCTCTCTCTTTCTCTTTTTTACTGAGCCTTTTAAACGTAGGACGATGAGCATTTTCTACTAACATGCATCATTATTAAGAAGCCATTTTGATGAAGGCTCCAATAGGTCCAATGTTGTTGACGAGGAAGCAGCCATTGGTTTGGTTTTGGTGGTGTAGCTTCTGTCTCAGTGGGAAGACATGGTACTGCTTTCTATCCCCCTTCTCTCCATCTCTGAGTTGTAATTGCACTTAACTTAGTCACATTTCAAAAGCACTTAGCTAGTTCATATTGTTCTGCAAACGTTTGATCTGTCGGTCCGATAGGATATCACCGGAAAGATACTTATTACCTTTTAAGACGTTTGCTGTGAACGATCTGAATCAAAACCGTGATGTTAGGATTTTTGTTGGGTAGACATTTTCTGGTTTAGTGCAGAGGGTTTTTACCTCTGTAAAATTGCAGAGCGCAGATGATGAACACAAATTGCATGAATTAGACAGCAGAGGTCAAACTATACTACGCTGGGAGACCCAAAGGGCCCAGGCTAAATTGTGAAAGCCAATTTTGCACAGTGCTGCACTTTTTGAAATATGAAAAAATATATTTATCTGTACAAATGGAGATGCTCAAAATGGAGAGTGTACATGAGACCAGGTATTATAATACAGGCATTTTGTTTTTTTAATTAAAAAGCATTACCCATCTAATTGACAGTGCTCGCATTCCCAAGTGGTCTTTAAGCCAAAATGGTTTCTTATTTTTAAAGGGATTTTTTTTTTTTACGTTAATTGTTTTGCTTGTTTCTTGTACTTTTCATTTTCTTGTGATTTTTTTGTTGTTGGTGGATTTTTTTTAGTTTTTTTTTAACGTAATGATGACAACAACAAAACATTTGAGAGAACAATGCATTGTTAAGACCAAATGAAACTTAAAAACGAGGTTGTGATGCTAGGATTGAATCCGTCACTTCCTGTTAACGGTGGAGGGGTGTAACAGTTAAATCTCTCCCCTGTGGTTGGTTTTCTTTTAGTTCCCTTTGCTATGTTGTCAATGTTCAGCATGCTGTCCGCTGGTCGCTGCTACATTATAGGAGTACAAGGAGCCCCCCCTACCACACACACACTCCTAGGTCAGCACCAGCTCCTTATCTATCTGCGTAATATGTTATACTCTAGTGCCACTTGGTGGAAGGGAACCGCCTGAGACCACTGAGAATGAGTCAAACTGATTTTCAGGGTCCAAATCTAAAAACAAAACATAAGAGGATGTGCCCATCTTTTTATGACTGACTGTATGCCTTTTTTTTTTATATAGCCACCGCATAATCATTATGTAATCAAGAATGGCTGCAGTTCTTTCTTCTTATAAAACGCCCCCCTGGTCTGGTTGGTGTGTCTAAGGAGAAGAAAAGGCCTACAGGGATTGCTTCTCTGTCCTTTCCAAACCCAGTATTTCTAAGCACTTATCTTTTCTTATTATTACATTTTTTTTGCATAATTATAAAGAAGCAGCACAAGGTGATTTTTAATGTTATATCGAGTAACTACCTTTCTGAGCACTTCGGAGTATGCATGACATTGCTCTCTCTCTCTCTTTCTCCTCACTCTTCTAGTTTTTAGCACTTCATCGTTTTTTCTCCAAACTAACTTCCTTCGGTTGCATTTAGTTGTTAGGATCGCCACTTGCACGATCTACAATCAGTTAGCTTTAAGTTTTGCTGTATTTTATGACTCGACAAGGCTCAGCTATCTTCTTTTTTTGTGTTTACGTTAATCTTTTTGGCACTCAGTAAAAATTGGTATGTGCTGTATAAAGCTTTTTTATTAGTTCATTAAGGCTGTACAGGGTTGTTTGTGACAATAACTGGTAAATAGATCATTTGTACTTTTTTGGTTTTTGTATTCGTTTTCTTTGTTTAGGCATTATTTTATGTTCAAAAATTGCCAGATCTAAATGTAACAGGATTTGAAAGTAAAGCTTACATCAGATGTTACACCCCATGTCTGGTTTTCCTCTCTATTCTATAATGGGATTTTCAATGTCATGTTGTCTTGATTGTATGTAGTTGAAACTGCCTCTCTCCAGGTATAGTTAATACACAGGTGGAGACGTTTACACCAGGAAAGAAAACAGCAGCAATAGATCATCGCAAATATGTCATGTGGAATACCTCAAGCAATCTAACCGGCCAACACTCAGACCTACGATCCCCAGACAGAAATAACCACTTCACTGTGGCGTCTTATGAGAGGAGGCAGGGGACTCTTCCTGATGCGATGCAGCTCTCTATACGTTTGATAGATTGTGTCTGAAATGGCACCCTATTCCCTATATAATGCATTACTTTGGACCCTTATTCCCTATAAAGTGACCAGGGCCCGACATAGACTGGTTAGCTGACAACGACGAAAATGATGCGCGCTCTTCAATGTGGCAGAAGGCCGTGAGTTGTTATGATTCTGGATGGCCAGATAGCTAGCAACAGTGACAAACTGTCATGTAGTGAATCGTAAGTGGCTCGTTTCAGCTAGTTTTATCTTGTTTTTTGATACCATGTCTTGTTTTGAGGTGTTTTGGCTGATGTTACGTCTATGCTAATATGGCTAAAATTAGCTAGCTTTGACAACAGTAACAATGTATTTGAGAGACAACACGTGCTCATTGTGCAAATGTATTTATTATTTAGGTTTTTAATAAACATTGGAGACTAAATATAGCTTACATGTTGTCAACAATCTAAGCCAACACCTTCTGTTTTGCCCCATAGTGGCACACTCGTCGGTTTTGTTGCTAAACAACCAACCTGTCAATGGGCCCTGGTCAAAAGTAGTGCACTACATAGGGAATAGTGTGCCATTTGGGGCATGTCCACAGTGCTTTAATGGAGGCAGTAGACAGCAGCAGCACGTTCTCACCCAGCCAGAGGTTGGGGCCGGCCTAATGAAAACAGATGAAGCAGAGATAAAGTGTTTGCAGATATTAAAGGACTCATTTATCACCGTTAGGCCCCGAGCTATAGAACACCTTGGTCTGGAGTTCTCCTTTAACAGGCCTACAGTTAGTATCCTAGACACACACACACATGAGCACACAGGCAGACACAGACAAGCAGACACTCACTCACTCACACACACTCTCTCTCTCTCTCTCTCTCTCTCTCTCTCTCTCTCTCTCTCTCTCTCTCTCTCTCTCTCTCTCTCACCCCTTCAAACTATTGGCTGTTACACATGGCTGTTTATATGACATGCACTATTTCAGTTTGAATTAGACGTGTCTTTGTCTTGAAAGTCAGTGTGTGTTATACAGTAATGCTATCTGTTCATATTAGCCGACCATCTGTATATACAGTACCTCATCCACAGGGTTCCAAAAAGCCTTGCTCAGAGTAAAGAATGGAGTTCCAGTGATACTTGACCAAATCCAATGGATCAAATAGTAATCTCACTGCCCTGGATCTTAACCTTACAGAGTTCAACCGTGTTCAAGCCTGAAACTCCTCTCTCTCCTCTATGTAGTTCCAATGTTGGCGTCTAGATCTGGTCTGGCCGTTTGCCTTACCGTGGTATTAATGAATCTTCTCTCCAGTGTGTTTAAAGCTGCTTAATTAAGTTCAAAGCAGGGCCAGGGGCACTAGGGGCCTGCTCAGCTGACCTCCCTATGAGTGGAAATGTTGATTAGGAAGTGGAGATGGAGACACACATAAAAACTCACATACACACTAGTGGAGAATCACTCCTACACACACATGGCAGGACATGTATTGATTTGAGTGTATATAGACTTCTAAAGATTGACTTATTCCATTCATATTTACATAGATCATTCCTATATCACCTTAATTACTATCCAACGCTATTGTCCAAAATGTAGAATTTCTCCTTCCCTCCAAAAAGGGTCAACCTTTTTTTCTTTCATATTTAAAAAAAAAAATCACAATAATATCCCTCCACCCCTGGGCTCAAGCTGTCTGCACAGCGGAGACCTTTCGACACCACCTCGCGAAAGTTGGCCGGCACCGATCGATAGCGCTAGCTTTTTGTTTTATAGGTTCAGGCTACCTTGGCTTTATTACAGCTGGTTCGAGTCACGGGGGAGTCTTTGCAGGCAGAGAGAGAGAGAGGTGAAGAGACAGAGGGAGAGGAGCTCCCTCTTGTTTGCCAAAAGTGTAATCCCTCTGTGACCTGGGCTGACCCCGCCCTGAGAGGAAAGCTGCTTAGACAGAAGTGTGTGTCTGCAGGAGGGAGCTCCCACCCAGCGGCCTGGCTCCCTCGGTCTTTCCACTTCTCGCTCTTTTCCTCCTTCCCTGTAGTATGGTGATTCTCTATATATATCTACCTCTTTCTTTCTCTCTCTCTGTCTACACTGCTTTCTCTCTCTTCACCTTTATTTCTACCTATCTAACTTCCTCCCCTACCCTCTTTCTCTCCCTCCTCCTCCTCCATCTCTCTCTCCCTCCTCCTCCTCCATCTCTCTCTCTCCCTCCTCCTCCTCCATCTCTCTCTCTCCCTCCTCCTCCATCTCTCTCCCTCCTCCTCCATCTATCTCCCTCCTCCTCCATCTATCTCCCTCCTCCTCCTCCTCATCTCTCTCTCTCCCTCCTCCATCTCTCTCCCTCCTCCTCCATCTCTCTCCCTCTCCCTCCTACTCTCTCTCCCTCCTACTCCATCTCTCTCTCTCCCTACTCCAACTCTCTAACTCCTCCTCCATCTCTCTCCCTCCTCCTCCATCTCTCTCCCACCTCCTCCATCTCTCTCCCACCTCCTCCATCTCTCTCCCACCTCCTCCATCTCTCTCCCACCTCCTCCATCTCTCTCCCACCTCCTCCATCTCTCTCCCACCTCCTCCTCCATCTCTCTCCCACCTCCTCCTCCATCTCTCTCCCACCTCCTCGTCCATCTCTCTCCCACCTCCTCCTCCATCTCTCTCCCACCTCCTCCTCCATCTCTCTCCCACCTCCTCCTCCATCTCTCTCCCACCTCCTCCTCCATCTCTCTCCCACCTCCTCCTCCATCTCTCTCCCACCTCCATCTCTCTCCCTCCTCCTCCATCTCTCTCCCTCCCTCCTCCATCTCTCCTCCTCCTCCATCTCTCCTCCTCCTCCTCCATCTCTCCCTCCTCCTCCTCCATCTCTCTCCCTCCTCCTCCATCTCTCTCCCTCCCTCCTCCATCTCTCCTCCTCCATCTCTCCCTCCTCCTCCTCCATCTCTCCCTCCTCCTCCATCTCTATCCCTCCTCCATCTCTCTCTCTCCCTCCATCTCTCTCTCCCTCCCTCTTATTCCATCCTCTTTCTCTCCTCCCTCCACTCTCATATCTGCCCTGCAGCATCAATACTTCCCAGGCTCCCTCTCTTCACCCCTGTCTGTCCATGGTGGGTTTGAGGTCTTAGCTCTGTCTCAGCTCTTTCTCCTTCACATGCTAAGTAAAGACAGATCCTCTCTCCCCTCGATAGAGAAAACAAACTGAGGGGCTGTGTCCAAAGGCTGTGTCCAAAATGGCACCCTATACTCTAAATAGTGCACTACTTTTGATCAGGGCCCAAAAGGCTCTGGTCAAAAGTAATGTGCACTATAAAGGGGATAGAGTGTCATTTCAGACACAGCCAGAGAGACAAAGAGAAGGCCTGCAACAGAGAGGCTGTGGTACTAGGAGAAGAGAGGATCGTTGGTGGAAAGGAAAGTAAGTTCTGGAATTGATTTAGCATGGGGTACACCAGCACCAATGCAACTTTTCTGAAACCAAGCTTAAAATGTAATTTCAGATAGAGTTCAATGAAATCTGATGTGCTACAACCTTATTAGTTCATCGATAATCACGTCTTTCTATTACGACTGGACAGCTTCCACCTCAGGTGAGAAAAACACATCTTATCCAATCAAGAGCTGGGATATAGCCAAATAAAAAAGGGATAGGGGGATGATCTGTAGTCTCTGGGCTAGGTCCCAAATGGCACCCTATTTCCTACATAGTGTACTACTTTTGACCAGAGCTCTATGGACCCTGGTCAAAAGTAGTGCACTATATAGAGGATAGGGTGCCATTTGGGAGCCCTGTGGTGTATCACTCATTTGCCCGTCCAGGATAGACAACAGAGAGGACATGCATTTACTTGCTTGTCCTTCTGCTGCCAATCCCACCAACCAGGACCAGACGTTACCATCACTAGCCGACCCCCCACCACCACCTCCCAATCACAGAGGTGAGACATCGCTCGGCAGGCAGGAGGGGGTCGGCGACAATCTGATTCAGGAAGCACCACAGGGGGTACCATCGCCACCGAGGAAGAGGGATTACCCAGAAGCTCTGGCGTGTCCAGACTTAGGGCCGCCCCGGAAACATTAGGGGGTGATGGATCATATAGCCACACACTGCCTCACTACACAACCCCAAACATAAGATGGGTGATTCTGATTTGACAAGGAAGGCATGTATACTGTATATAAGGGGGAGGGAGGGATATACTGTAACTTGGTGAAACGGATGGGGGGGGGGGGGTCATACCACTTAACTAGGAAGAATCATCTGAAATGGAGACCCAGTAAATCTCACAACTGTTGTCAGGGCTAGACTGTTACCATGGCACTACAGGACACTGACCAGCCATAGGTCACTTGGTTTCTATGGATATGAGCTCTTCGGTCATAACACAATGGCATGAATAGGTCTTATCATATTCTTATTGGACATCAGGCTCAGTGACACTGGCGTCCTCTTCTGTTGTTTTATTTAGTTCATTTAGAACATGATAGTATGTGCACTGTCTTTTAAAATGTGGTGATTTCCAGCATCTTGCCAGCATCAATCAAATGCAATCTAAAATATATCTATTTGAATTATTCAATTCTACTCTATTCTATCTTTATTTATTTTTATGTTTTATATTCTTCACCATTTCCGTCTATTACAAGACCAGCAATTATTTCAATGATTCAGGTCCGTAGAGATCTGAGGCTGGCAGGTTTTTGTGCGTCTGGCTTCTTTTTAAGAGCAGATCCAAGGTCAGAGACAAGCTAATCCTGCTCCTCATTCTCCTGGTGAAGTAATGAAGTGTAACACTGACCCCAGTCTCACCCCCAAAGATCTGCTCTGGCTGGCCAGGTGAAAAACTGATCTGGAGACAGTAGTACTTTATTCTTGGTTTGGAAATACAGTAAAACCAGGTACAGTGATTGTTTACTGAGGAAACCACACAGAGAAACATAAGGGTATTATTTTCCAAGTTTTCAAATCCACCACAATATCCAATGTGACATTGAACCAGTGGCGTGTATTCATGGATACCAAGGGAAGCCAGTCTTCCCAAAAACATTTCCAAGTAAAAAAACATAAAATAATGTATCTTTCGTCTCCCTGTCCTTCAATTCGCTTTGAGGCTGAATGTTTCTAACCGGAGATTGCATTCGAACAAACGAAACAGTGCCCTTCTATCTCTGTATGTGTAGGCCATCTATCTGATGCTGTCTGGTCCAAAAGAGTATGACATTGTTGCCACCCATAGCATTGAATGCATGGGAAGCCAGCGAGCATTTGGCCTCCCTTGATTAAAAAAGTATCAAATAATAGCCCATCAGCGTTGCGCTAAACTGTGAATGGTCCTGGTGCACCAAAAGAAAGTGTAAAGGGAAGCCCGTTTGGATTTGGCTTCACTCCTATCAAATCGCATCGAGAGCATACGTTATTGATAGAAACAACTTGAATTGTTGTTTTCTACTTGCATGAACACACACACACAGAGAAATCAGAACCATGGACAGCCACATCATATTTAGCTTACGCTGATTGGATTAAATCGTTTTTGTTATCTTTTAGTTGTTGAATTAGACTAAGCATAGGTGATTTGGTGATTTGATTATGTTGAAGTTGAAATGGTGCTGGAATAGTGGAGGCAGCTCCTGTTTTCTTTGTGACTTGCGATAAATCTCTGTGGTTCTAAATCAATAGTTGTTTAGTGGTCTGAAAATGTCGGAAACATTAACTTGCTTGACCATGCTGTAGGTCATGTAACTGTCTGTTACTCTACATGCAATATGCTTTGTGGACTTCACCGGACAGAGGTTGCTATCCGGTTTTGTGATGAAACAAAGGTGTGGTTGAATTTATTCTGCCACTGTGTTTTCTTATTGTCTCGGCCTTAGGCCTATATATCACAGTCACAAGGCATATGAACTAACTAACGCTAGCCACACAATTATCACAACACGTAGGTTGTAATATGGCTTTTTTTCTGGCTTTCCCGGTAATTTTACCCACGCACCGCTACTGTGTTGAACAGAAATGTTTAGGAACAGAAACCACCATCTTTAATAGAATCCTTCCTATTTGCATTGAGACCTGATCACTGCCTGGTTAGTAGTGTTTTAAATGATCCCATGTACTTGAGCATCTAATGATTTCTACAATGCATTTCAATTAGCCTAATCGAATTGCTGTCTTCAATCAATTACGGGACCGCCCCATGCGCGTTTGTCTTCCAATCAAGACATTGGGAATCCTACCATCAATTCTCATTTAAGAGGAGAGCGGGTCAAACAAATTAACTTGGATCGCATCCATCCAGATGTCAGGTCTAGTCGTTGTACGTACACGATAAAACACATTTTTGGGCAAGTCGGACATCTTGTATTCCCATCTTGGATAAATGACCTATATGTCATATAAGACTGCTGTGGAGTGTGGAGATATCATCCATGAGTATTTCATGCCCACCATCCGGATCATTATACAGTAGCCTACAAGGCAGGTTAGCGTTTCATGCAATGAATTGTTCTGGAGGCGGCTCTGCAAAGTGGTCACTAGCTGGCACAGCCACAATATCATAAAATCGGATTTCAAACCTAACCTTAACCACACTGCTAACCCTAACGCCAAACCCTAACCTTAACCACACTGCTAACCCTAACGCCAAACCCTAACCTTAACCACACTGCTAACCCTAATGCCAAACCCTAACCTTAACCACACTGCTAACCTTAATGCCAAACCCTAACCTTAACCACACTGCTAACCCTAATGCCAAACCCTAACCTTAACCACACTGCTAACCCTAATGCCAAACCCTAACCTTAACCACACTGCTAACCCTAATGCCAAACCCTAACCTTAAATGAAGACAAAAAAAAGCACATTTTTGTTTTCATTAATTTTTACAATAAACCCAATGTTGCCTATCTAAGGGGAAATTGCTAAGTTCAGTCTCCAGGCAAGACTCAGGACAATAACACTGGGTGAATCAATGTTGTTTCCACATCATTTTAATGAAATTATGTTGAACCAACATGGAATAGACGTCTGTGCCCAGTGGGAAACATCAACCTGAATACAAGCTGACCGTAAGGTATACATATTAGGAACTTCCTCCTCCTCAGACCTCTCCCAGTCAATTGTATTTATTTATTATTTAACCTTGATTTAATTAGGCAAGTCAGTTAAGAACAAATTCTTATTTACAATGACGGCCTACACAGGCCAAACCCGGACGACGCTGGGCCAATTGTGCGCCGCCCTATGGGACTCCCAATCACGGCCGGTTGTGATACAGCCTGGAATCGAACCAGGGGGTCTGTAGTGACGCCTCAAGCACTGAGATGCAGTGCCTTAGACCGCTGCGCCACTAGACCCTGCACAAGTCAAGCGTCAACCCTCTCCTAGTCAAGTATCAAACCTGCACTAGTCAAGTGTCACCCCTCCTCCTCAACCCTCCCCTAGTCCAGGGTTTCTGGGGCCCCCCCTGGGTGCACGTTTTGGTTTTTGCCCTAGAACTACACAGCTGATTCAAATAAACAACTCATCATCAAGCTTTGATCATTTGAATCAGCTGTGTAGTGCTAGGGCAAAAACCAAAACGTGCACCTAGGTGGGACCCCAGGACCATGTTTGGGAAACCCTGCCCTAGTCAAGCATCAGCCCTGCATTGGTCAGTTATTACCCCTGCTCTAGTCAAGCATGTTATTACTTCAACCTCGTGAAAGTGACACTGACATGTTTTAATTTCCGTCAAAAACAACTTTATATCAAAGGAGTGCCATTGATTTGACGGCCTGCACTTGCGCAGTTCGGTCCGAGACAACCGTTAGACCCGATGATGTGTTTTCTGCGCATGAGCTTAGCTAGCCAACGTCAACATGACATCACCTACAAGTGTGATCGAGGATTTCTATTGGAGACGCAGTTTCGGCCTATCTTCATACTGTACTGGGGCGGCGCACAATTGGCCCAGCGTCGTCCAGGGTAGGGGAGGGAATGGTCGGCAGGGATGTAGCTCAGTTGGTAGAGCATGGCGTTTGCAACGCCAGGGTTGTGGGTTTGATTCCCACGGGGGGCCAGTATGAAAAAAAAAAATTACTAAAAATAATGTATGCACTCACTAACTCTAAGTCACTCTGGATAAGAGCGTCTGCTAAATGACTAAAATGTAATGTAATGTACTGTCTTTGCTGGGAGGGTTACATATCTTGGTTAATCAGATTCCCAATTACACACACATATCACAATGACTACAGTAACAGAACATGTTTATACCAGCATTGTTCTGAAAATATAATGTACCAATGTCAGATATCACATTGGTTTCCTTACCAAAACAGACAGACAGGCAGAGGTGGCACTGGCACAGTACAACTAACAAATAAACACAAGCTTCCGCTACAGTCTAAGTTCAGCCAGTCCAGATGTAGGTGGCGACTCAGGAGCAGCACAGCGATGGTTGCCAAGGTGCCCAGATAGTCATTTAACCCTCATTGGTGGAGAGAGAGACACACAAGCTGAAGGGCGAAGTCGTTTTTCAAACTGGGCTCTTTCCATTCTCAATATCTCCCCTGTCGTTTAACAGATAAATATGGATTCTTGGAGGGATTTCTGTTTACTGCAAATGCCAGCCTTGCTCTTTCATTTCAGTAGGTAGCCTGCATTCTGCTTTTGGGTGTGATTTAGGCTAATTGTGAGAAACAACAATAACCACTTCTATTGGAGATCAAAGTATTACACTACTATGTTCAAGCATAAAATAGCAAGTTACACCACTAAAGGTCAATAGCAGGAATGGCTGGACTTCGAAACTCAAATCTCACTTGTTTCTCACTGCAGTCCACCATGAAATCCAGGCAGAATAATACAAGTAGGGCATGTACCATCTGTAAAGGCCATCCTATAGGGAGACCTTCCTCCACCACACAAGAGCTCTCTCTCAGTCAGTTCTCAGGGCCATAGCATGTTTGGATGTCGATGAGCGTACATTCCATGGCACTGACTTTCAACAGACGCCCTGAGAGTACCACCGGAATGGTTATCACAACAATTAGACTGACAGCTCTTTTCTAAACCAAACTTGATTTATTTTATTTTCCTAAGATTAATGTCCTGCCTGTACAGTAAGGTTGGCTTCGGTCAGCAGTATAAAATGGGGCATTCGCTCCCTCTCTCGCTCTCTCTCTCTCTCTCTCTCTCTCTCATAAACACACTGCTAGCATGGATTCATTTAGGTGGTAATGTTAAATGATGCATACTAGCACATTCCTCTCCTCTCTGACACACACACAGCTTGCTGCTGGAGGGAGACACCTGGCCCATATCCTCGTGCCAGAAAAACGCCACGTCCGGCTGTCCAGTCAGTCTGTGTCCAGTTGCCAGACCAGTGGTCCAGTGTGGCTGGCACCGGTTACCCTGCCCATCTGCCACCAGGCGCTAACTCGCCCCGTCACCCACTCTGCCTGCTCCCACGCCACTTGTCCAGCGAGAGCGGGACGTGGCGGGAACAATGAGTCACGGCGGTGCCCACTGCCCTGGCACGGCTCCCTGACATGTCAACGTGACGTGATAAAGCCAGCTTCGCCAGCCATGGCCACAGCTTTTACTGTGGGCCATCCCCACCTTGCCCCCGGAGCAGAGAAAGGAGCCAGGAACATGCCAGGGCAGTAAAACGGCCAGTGATCAACTACCAGGGAGCAGAGCTCAGCTGCCATCTTGTCACCTCAGTGGGCAGAACAGGGTCGTGTTCATTAGGCATCAAACGGAACAAAAACGAACTGAAACAGGGATGGACTAGCTGAAACACTAGGAAACACTAGTTTCTATTTTCTGTTGCAAAACATTTTGCTACGGTATACCCTGATGAATACGACCCTGGTAGGGCTGGGTGGAGAATGAGCTGTATCCATTACCGGCCATTAGTGAACCAGACCAAAACACACCGCATAATAAATGGTGCATTTTTATGAGTACGAATATTTTTTGATACTTTCATATAGCCCAATTTTCAGATCATGTTCACCAAAAACCCAGGCAAACAAGCGTTATCTTAACCAGGTTTGAGTGGTAGCCTAGTAGTTTGGAGGGTCTGGTGCTTGGCTGACCCAGTCCAGCAGAGGGCAAGGTTACCCCAGGGCAGCAGCACTGAGTGGTCATTAACACAAGGAGAGGGCAAGGCAGAGTGCAGTCTATTGGTAGTTAATAGCAACTATCCAATATAAACCTCCTCCACTCCTCCAAGCCAGAAAGGAAAAACTAGCCTGCGTCCCAAATGGCACCATATTCTCTATATAGTACACTACTTTTGGCCAGAGCCCTTGGTCAAAGGTAGTACACTATATAGGGAATAGGGTACCATTTGGGACGCAACCTAGAACACTTTTTGCTAGTTGCCAGGGCTTTAAGTGCTGTAGCATTAATCCCTCCATCATAAAAGACACGGGGCTCAAAGCACAGTGGAATAAAATACAAGATTGTACCGTTCTTCTTCTGCCACTCTGCATGACTCAATTTAGCGGAGTCTGGGATTGTGGCGTGCAGGGAGCAGTCTTGTAGTTTTCCCTACACAGTAGAGAGAGAGAGAGATTTATGGTTGTGAGGTCTGGGGTCTGCTCACCAACCAAGAATTCACAAAATGGGACAAACACCAAATTGAGACTCTGCATGCAGAATTCTGCAAAAACATCCTCCGTGTACAACGTAAAACACCAAATAATGCATGCAGAGCAGAATTAGGCCAATTCCCGCTAATTATCAAATACCAGAAAAGAGCCGTTAAATTCTATAACCACTTAAAAGGAAGCGATTCCCAAACCTTCCATTACAAAGCCATCACCTACAGAGAGATGAACTTGGAGAAGAGTCCCCTAAGTAAGCTGGTCCTGGTAGAGTACACAGTGGCAGAATACCTGACCATTGTGACTGACCAAAACTTAAGGAAAGCTTTGACTATGTACAGACTCAGTGAGCATAGCCTTGCTATTGAGAAAGGCCGCCGTAGGCAGACCTGGCTCTCAAGAGAAGACAGGCTATGTGCACACTGCCCACAAAATGAGGTGGAAACTGAGCTGCACTTCCTAACCTCCTGCCAAATGTATGACCATATTAGAGACACATATTTCCCTCAGATTACAGCGATCCACAAAGAATTCGAAAACAAACCCAATTTTGATTAACTCCCTTATCTACTGGGTGAAAAACCACAGTGTGCCATCACAGCTGCAAGATTTGTGACCTGTTGCCACAAGAAAAGGGCAACCAGTGAAGAACAAACACCATCGTAAATACAACCCATATTTATGTTTATTCATTTTCCCATTTGTACTTTAACTATTTGCACATTGTTACAACACTATATATATATATATATATATATATATATACATAATATGACATTTGAAATGTCTTTATTCTTTTGGAACTTCTGAGTGTAATGTTTACTGTTAATATTTATTTCACTTTTGTTTACTATCTACTTCACTTGCTTTGGCAATGTTAACATACGTTTCCCATGCAAATAAAGCCCTTAAATTGAAAATTGAAATTGAGAGAGTGTGTGTGTATAGAGTGTCTGTATGTAGCGGAGGAGGTGTGACAGGCTGACCTCTGTATGCAGCCGTGAAGGAGTGTAGTCCAGCACTGCCTGTCAAAACATGGTCTGTCTGGAGCCCAGCCTGGAGAGACCACTGGAAAGACACTGCCTGTCAAAACATGGTCTGTCTGGAGCCCAGCCTGGAGAGACCACTGGAAAGACACTGCCTGTCAAAACATGGTCTGTCTGGAGCCCAGCCTGGAGAGACCACTGGAAAGACACTGCCTGTCAAAACATGGTCTGTCTGGAGCCCAGCCTGGAGGGACCACTGGAAAGACACTGCCTGTCAAAACATGGTCTGTCTGGAGCCCAGCCTGGAGAGACCACTGGAAAGACACTGCCTGTCAAAACACGGTCTGTCTGGAGCCCAGCCTGGAGAGACCACTGGAAAGACACTGCCTGTCAAAACATGGTCTGTCTGGAGCCCAGCCTGGAGGGACCACTGGAAAGACACTGCCTGTCAAAACATGTTCTGTCTGGAGCCCAGCCTGGAGGGACCACTGGAAAGACACTGCCTGTCAAAACATGGTCTGTCTGGAGCCCAGCCTGGTGAGACCACTGGAAAGACACTGCCTGTCAAAACATGGTCTGTCTGGAGCCCAGCCTGGAGGGACCACTGGAAAGACACTGCCTGTCAAAACATGGTCTGTCTGGAGCCCAGCCTGGAGGGACCACTGGAAAGACACTGATAATAGCGACTGGCAAGAGGGCAGCAGGACCAGGAGAGAGGGATGGGGGGGAGTGAAGGATGGATAGAGAGAGAGAGGGGGATAGAGGAGATGAGAGGGGGCTGAGAGCTAGTGAGAGAGTACAGCCAGAGATAATAAGGGGGAGCTAGTAGCTTGAGCAAGGGAGACGAGAGGGCTGATTTTCACCCTGCATACCACTGATCTAGGACACAGCCTCTCAAGGCAGAGAGATGAGGCAGAGAGGGGAGGGGGAGAGGCAGAGAGAGATGAGAGGGGAGGGGGAGAGTTGCCAAGCCAGAACCTCTCTGCCTGGGTTGATGTCTCTGTCTCTGCCAGAGAACACTGAGTCCTAACAGATACACACACACACACACACACCAGAGGGAGGAGACCGGGTCCAAGACATCCATCCACCTTTTGAAAGATGCACTGTGTCCGCCAGGTCTCGTCGGACCTCCTTTTGTTTAAACAAGACATCTCAGTCGGTCAAATGTTGTTCCAGCCATTCTCAGGGTAGTAGAGACCGATTATTGGCCCGCAGTAATCGAACAGCTGAATTCACTTAGGCCCAGAGGAGGCACAGCCAGGCCAATTAGACTGTGGATTAAGAGTGATTGCCTTCTGTGTCCTGAGGTGGCGCAGACTGGCGCTGGCTGCCATCTTGAGAATCGCTTTCATTAGGTTATATTATCATGGCGGCCGCTGGCTATGCTAAGATAAGCTAACACACACACGTGCAAATGCTAAGCACCCCCACCAACAATGGACTCTTTTACCTGGAGTCTGGAGTGGGGTGGATTTTAAGATTTTAACAATGCAATCGAGGAGGGTGATGGGTCGGTAGTTTGTAGTTTGTAGTTTTGGCTGGAAAGGGGCAGAGTGAGATAACCCTTTTTCCTGACCAGACCGCCAGGGCGTTGTTTTATCAGGCAGTGTGCGCGGGGAGCCTAAGCAGCTGGATTTCATTAATTGAGTGCTGGCAGCACCGTCTCTCTCTCTTCTACGGCAGTGGTGACTCACACAGTGGGATTCATCCTTCTCTCTCGCTCCCTCCGATATCATCTTCCAACCATAACTACAAATAATTATTCACTCAAATCCATTACCAGAGGTCAATCAAGTTCACCCTATCGGCTTCTAAAGTCCAATTACTGGGCGCCAAGGAAGACTCCTGCTCTCCATCTCTCTCCACATGTAGATCATCATCATCCCCAGGCCCATAGGCAGCAGGCGGGCGAGCCAGCAAATTACACACAGCAAACACAGGTCTGTGTGTGGAAGAATTAGTGTGTGTGGATGAGAAAGATTTTTCCCTCAGGCGCTTTAATAAAAGGGGGAGTTTCACACTAGCTGACCACCCGAGGGGCCCCGTCATACTATTTACCACCATGCTCTGCCTACTATGTTCAGTAGAATGACTAGACCCCACTCAGACTGGTAGTGAGACACCATAAACACTAGCCAATCAGTGTCTCATCGTCCATAAGTAGACACCCTTTAGATAGATTAACCCTACGTTCCATCCTACACTCCTTTTAATATCGCAAGACATGTCCACCAGCCACTAGGAGTCTACTACTAGAGGAGAGAGAGAGAGAGAGAGACGGTATGGTGTAATGAGGGGGTTTCTTAGAGGGTGAGCACACAAACAACAAAAAAGCACAAATCATACACACACACCCTCCATCCTCTCTGCTCTCGCCAGTCCAATCCATCCCTACTAGTGTCTGTGGGTCGTTTTACAGCGGTCTTGAAACTGAGCCGTGAGCCTGAATGAAATGCTTCACACACACACTCATCTGTCACGAGAGAGACGGCCGAGCAGCCAGCCGAGTCGGAGCGACCGGGCGGGCGGGAGGAGTGTGTGTGTGTGTGTGTGTGTGAGCAGGGGGAACTGTGGGGAGACGAGGAGAGACAAAACAGCAGGGAGGGAGAGGCTTTGTGGATCGGCAGACCATGACCAGCGGCCACACTACACACACACACACACACACACACACACACACACACACACACACACACACAGCGAGAAAGAGCCCAGCGTTAGCATGGTGGGAGGGCCCAGGTGACATTTCATTCAGTGTCACGCATCCCACTCGCTCTGATCAGAGCAGACAACATACCCAAATACAACACCAGCAGGACCAACAGCAAAACAACAACCACCTAGGGGTTCTTTTCAATCCTAATCGCTGAAGCGTTACAGATTTCGCGATAGAAATGGAAAGGTAATTTACGATTGAGCCGACATATGCAGCGTTTACCGTCTCCGCCAACTTGGGAACATTGCCTTTAATTTTCAAATTGGGCTTTAGCGCTGAATTTCCGCGATACAGATTGAATAGAGCCCTAGGTCTCTGTCTAGCACTACACACAAGTTACCACAACAATGCTTCATACTAACCATTCATAATTCTAAGACATGGTTCTGTAGACCAGCAGCAACAACAGACTGCATAGGTCTGTCACCACAACAATGTCTACACTACCATTTATAACAATAAGACTTGGTTGTCTTTAGTCATAGAAACAACACACAGGAATCTGACTGTCGTGTCTCTACAACAATGCTCTATACTACTAACCATTCATAATGATTACATTGTTGTGTAATTAGTCATCATTTGCAGATGTCAAGTGCAGCTGGGTTTGGATGAAAATGTGGGGATGGACCGCCGCGCTGACGGACAGAAAATATATCAATCCAAGTCTTGAGAAATAAAAAATCCCCCTCCAACCCCATCAAAGATCGTGTCCAGGTCCTGTGCTTACATGAAAGAAATGGCTCTAAATGGTAAACACATGTGGACTGGTCTGTGTTTGGGCTAAAATGGCTGAACATTGAACATGATACGACAGCACTTGAGTTAATCTTTCCACTGAGAAACCGCATCAGGGTGTTTACACTGGAGCCTAGTGTACACTGTGTGTGTGTGTGTGTGTGTGTGTGTGTGTGTGTGTGTGTCCCCAGAGATGAAGCTGGGACTGACTGTTCCCTAGAGCAGTACAGTGTGTGTGTGAGAGACAGCTTGATGAAGGAGAAGGGTGTTATTCAAGCCTAATGAATCCATCTGCATTCAGGGGGCAGTCTTCTTCCAGGCGCAGACAGGAGCAAACGACCGCCAACCTGCGAGCAGAGAGACACTCTGGAGGCTGGGGCTCACTCCTCCGGAACAGACAGATGTAAACGATCAAGGAAAGCTTGAAGTGGATGAAATAAATTGGGGGGGACTGGGACGGATTTGACTAAGAATCGAGGGATTCTTTCCTAACAACAAACAGAGGTTTGTGGCTATGGACTGCAGCATAGAAGCAGTTTTTTCCCACTGTATGTAGACTGTCCTGGACATCCTTTACAGTGGCGCTGCACAATGAGGTTGATGCCTACTGCGCCGGTGTAACTGACGCTTTATGATAATACTATTGTCTCTTTGATCATTCCTCTGCCCAGCAGTAGGTAGGTCGCCTAGTGTCTGCTAGAAGCCAGGCTCTGACTGGCATGGAGGATGGATGTGAAGGATTACCATGGTGTCCTCAGAGCTCCAGGGAAGAGGGATCTGGTATCCTAGCAGCCTTTCTGTGACCTGTCACCCAGCACATCCTGAGGGGAGGAGCGGGGAGGGAGGGTGGCTCTCAGGCCAGTCATTATGATAATGGTTTAGATGAGGTTGTGGAGTTAGGGGGACATCAAGTGGCCAAGAGGCGTCATTGCGAAACTCAGGTAATTTTGGCTGGATTACATTTTAAATGTTCCAAAATCAAATGGGAATAATATATGAAGTTTGTATTAAAAGTTGTAATGTTCAGAAGCTTCCTAGCCATTGTGTAGCAGCTACTTCCCCACACAAACATGTCATTAACAGAAAACGTCCACAACTATCTAATTCATTTCATAATTTATTCAACCCATCGATTCTGAAAAATCTATAAAACTGCATCCATTGATACTCTTCAAGTACAAACCGATAAACCGCAATGTCCAGTCTCTTGTATGAGTAAGTAGGTCAGTGTTTCAATTTGAAGGCAGTGTGTGCTGTGTGAGGTTGGGAGGGGGACCAAGATCTACTATTCCTTCCCTTCTCTCATTTAGATGGACACTGATAGGTGAAAGCTTGACACCATCTTGCTTTCACCAATAAATCGTCCTTACAGAGCAGTGATCTGAGAGACAAGGCGAGAAGAGTAATCAATGTTACAGTATATGGATAATGCTGTTGGTAGTAGATCTCCACTTCGGCTAGAAGGTCACTGTGAGGAGGAGGAAGAGGAGGAGGTGAAGGCCTTCAGTAACAGATCAGCCGCCAGGCCCGGTGATATAGCTCCCCTGGTGACCCTGTCCTCTAGCTTGGGTAGCTCCCCCCTGACGGCAGGGTGTTCCTGGAAGTGCCTTAGGACATTCTCCTTGATCAGGCTCCACATCCACACCTTGTGCTGGGCCCTACGTTTGGTCTGGAAGTCCCCGCTGGACAGGGTGGCTGAGCGGAACGCCTCCATCTTACCCCACAGCTCTGGTACGCCCTCGCCTGTCTGGGATGACACACGCACTACCTGGTGGGGAGAACCATACACACAGACACAACCAGCATATATGGTTAGGGACCAGTAAGCACACACACACACACACACACACACACACACAGCATGTTCTACTATCCTTGTGGGGACCTCAAATGTATTACATGCAAAAACCTATTTTCCCTAACCCTTACCCTAACCTTAACCCTATGCTTAAAATACCCTTCGTCCTTTTGGGATTTCCGGTACCCACGAAGATAGTAACACAAGCCCACACACACAGTGCATACAGACATACACTGGCAGACACTCTCACATACAGCACCAGTCAAAGGTTTGGGCACACCTACTCATTCAAGGGTTTTTCTTTATTTTTACTATTTTCTACATTGTAGAATAATAGTGAAAACATCAAAACGATGAAATAACACATGGAATCATGTAGTAACCCAAAAAGTGTTAAACAAATCAAAATATATTTTATATTTGAGATTCTTCAAATAGCCACCCTTTGCCTTGATGACAGCTGTGCACACGCTTGGCATTCTCTCAACCAGCTTCACCTGGAATGCTTTTCCAACAGTCTTGAAGGAGTTCCCACATATGCTTAGCACTTGTTGGCTGCTTTTCCTTCACCCTGCCGTCCGACTCATCCCAAACCATCTCAATTGGGTTGAGGTCGGGGGATTGTGGAGGCCAGGTCATCTGATGCAGCACTCCATCATTCTCCTTCTTGGTAAAATTGCCCTTACACAGCCTGGAGGTGTGTTGGGTCATTGTCCTGTTGAAAAACAAATGATAGTCCCACTAAGCCCAAACCAGATGGGATGGCGTATTGCTGCAGAATGATGTGGTAGCCATGCTGGTTAAGTGTGCCTTGAATTCTAAATAAATCACAGACAGTGTCACCAGCAAAGCACCCCCACACCATAACACCTCCTCCTCCATGCTTTACGGTGGGAAATACACACGCGGAGATCATCCGTTCAACCACCCCCCGTCCTAAAGACACGGCGTTTGGAACCAAACTAATGTCCATTGCTCGTGTTTCTTGGCCCAAGCAGGTCTCTTCTTCTTATTGGTGTCCTTTTAGTAGTGGTTTCTTTGCAGCAATTCGACCATGAAGGCCTGATTCCCACAGTCTCTTCTGAACAGTTGATGTTGAGATGTGTCTGTGACTTTAACTCTGTGAAGCATTTATTTGGGCTGCAATTACTGAGGCTGGTAACTCTAATGAACTTATCTTCTGCAGCAGAGGTAACTCTGGGTCTTCCATTCCTGTGCTGGTCCTCATGAGAGCCAGTTTCATCATAGCGCTTGATGGTTTTTGCGACTGAACTTGAGGAAAAGTTCAAAGTTCTTGAAATGTTCCGTATTGACTGACCTTCTAGTCTTAAAGTAACGATGGACTGTCGTTTCTCTTTGCTTATTTGAGGTGTTTTGCCATAATATGGACTTTGTCTTTTACCAAATAGGGCTATCTTCTGTATACCCCCCCTACCTTGTAACAACACAACTGATTGGCTCAAATGCATTAAGAAGGAAAGAAATTCCACAAATTAACTTTTAAGAAGGTACACCTGTTAATTGAAATGCATTCCAGGTGACTACCTCATGATGCTGGTTGAGAGAATGCCAAGAGTGTGCAAAGCTGTCATCAAGGCAAAGGGTGGCTATTTGAAGAATCTGAAATATAACATATAATTGTATTTGTTTAACACTTTTTGGGTTACTACATGATTCCATGTGTTATTTCATAGTTTTGATGTCTTCACTATTATTCTACCCTTGAATGAGTAGGTGTGTCCAAACTTTTGACTGGTAGTGTATATGAACACACACAAGCACGCACGAACACGCGAATGCACGCACACGCACACACGTGTGGACCCCCATGTAGTTGGTAATCAATCCCCCACACGCCCATGCAGGCAGTGTAACACACCACAGATATCTCACACCCAGTGGGGTCTCTGTATTCACATATTCACCTCAGGCCTGTTCAGACAACACCAGTGATTTAAGGACTAAACAACTCAGGATTGACCAGTGCTTGAATGAGAGTGACTGCACTACAAAAGGGAAACTGTTAAGTCATATCTCAATGGTACAATGATATAGGGGTCATTCTATAGTACAACACACTATCAAGCTGTATTATATCTTGTCATTTCTAATTGGTCTAGTTACAATTCAAGTGTGCCAATAGACATGGTGAACTACTGTAGAAATGTCTTACAAAGTTACAGTCAAAATGATTAATCTGCTAGAAGGGAGCCTTCCAAAGTGCCATCTCCCCTTAACCTAATATTGAGATCTGGCAGAGGAGGAATCATGTGGAGACCCATTAAAAATCACTGTGGTGGAGATCTCCTGTCCTGAAGTAAGTGTTGCTGCCTCTGGTACTAGTGGAGAGAGGAACAGGGCCAGAGAGAGAGAGAGAGAGAGAGAGAGAGAGAGAGAGAAATTGAGACAGAAAAAGAGAGAGATGAGATGGAGAGAAAGAGGTGGAGAGAAAAATGGAGACAGAAAACAGAGAGAGAGCGAGACAGAGAGACAGAGAAAGAGAACCAGAGAGCGAGACAGGTCTGGGAGCCTTTTATCTGAGTGGGTGGGCTGCTAATCAGGAAAATACATGACACAGCAGCTCTGTATTCAGAGTGGGGAGGTAGAGGAAGGGTGGGTGGGGAGGTAGAGGAAGGGTGTGTGGGTGGCGGTAGGGGACTTTGGCAGGGTGCCAGGTGGGCAGATGCTGCATTGGGCCGCGGTCGGTCTGAGACAAAGAGACAAAGAGACAACGCTAGCCCAGGGTGGGGAGGCATGCAGAGAGCGCCCCCTCCCCACCCCCGGAACACTGCGACAGACTAGAGTGCCCTGATGATGACATCACATTATCCCCCTCCCCCGGGTCAGCTGACCTCGTTGTGCAGTGGGACGGCCTGTCGGCTCTGGTGATGTGGGTGCGCGCGCGGAGAGTTATGGGCGCCAAAAAAGGATTATCAGTGGAAATGTAACACATCTCTCCAATAGAGGAAATGAGGACAAATATCAGGTTCCAACACCATATTGGCTGGAGTTCTATTCCCCAGGTAACAGGTAACATGGATTATTTCATGTTTTGCTATTTTCTGTCACATGCATTTTTGTAGGTATGCATTTATTGATCATTTTGGGGTTTTATTTCTTAATTCTGTGCGAATGAAAGTATGAGCATAAACACACATAACACAACACTAACCACGTTCCTGGTCTTGGACTTCTTCCTGAGCAGCTATTTGAAGCACTTTTATATACGTTTTACCCCTTCCCACTACCCCTCAGACAAAAAAACATTAAACCCAATACTACCCACCTTAGGGTTCCAGGACTTTGATTTCTTCCTGAGCAGTTTCAGAGCACTGGTGTACTCTGCCTGGATTCTCCTGGCTGGAATTAACAGGTCTCCGTCTGCTTTAGTGACCACCACCAGGTCTGCCATCTCTATGATGCCTCGCTTAATGCCCTGGCAATAGAGAAGACACACACAGATTCAGATTCAGTACCCTGCCCTGAACTTTAGAAACTGTCACTAGACGGCTACCACCCGGTTACTCTACCCTGCACCTTAGAGGCTGCTGCCCTATGTACATAGTCATGGAACACTGGTCACTTTAACAATGGAACACTGGTCACTTTAATAATGGAACACTGGTCACTTTAATAATGTTTACATACTGTTTTACCCATTTCATATGTATATACTGTATTCTAGTCAAGGCCATCCTCTTTAACTATTGTTGTACGTATACTATTCTTCAGATATACTAGATATTCTATCCATATAGTGTCTATACATCACATCACAGGAGGCTGCTGAGGGGGGAACGGCTCATAATAATGGCCGGAACGGAGCAAATGGAAGCCATGTGTTTGATGTAATTGAGCCCAATCCACCTATTATGCTCCAGTCATTACCATGAACCCGTTCTCCCCAATTAAGGTGCCACCAACCTCCTGTGCATCACACACATATATATATATATTTATACTCCGGACTCCGACATTTCTCATCCTAATATTTCTTAATTCCATTCTTTTACTTTTAGATTTGTGTGTATTGTTGTGTATTGTTAGATATTACTGTACTGTTGGAGCTCGAAATACAAGCATTTCGCTACACCCGCAATAACATGTGCTAAATATGTGTATGTGACCAATACAATTTGATTTGATTTGAATCAACTTTATTGATTTCCAGAGGGGAAATTGGATGTAAATCTTATGTCTATATATCTAAACTGATTGATGGACAGTCACAGTCTGTGATCCTGTTTGAATCCTTAAAAATGCATCCTGAGAAAGGATAAGTGAAGACAACAGGGTGGAAGTCTGCTAAATGACTAAAATGTAAATGTAAGAAACCATTTTGTTTCTTTTCCAAATATGAAAGGAGCGAGGAAACAGGGATGCACTTTAAAGAGTTGAACTAAGCTCATGAGACATTTATATTAATCAAGAATCAATGGATATATTATTCATTTAAATGATCAAAAATGTCTGTAAATATCACAGAGTGGTTCTTTAATGGCATTGTAACTGGGGAGTGTGATGGTGATGGTGGTGCAGCCTGTCTGACCTGTAGTTCATCGCCCCCTGCTGGTGGGATCAGCAACACAAACATGTCCACCATGTCAGCCACTGCAAACTCTGACTGGCCCACACCTGAGGACACAACACACAATGAAACTAAGTATTTATGAAACGCTAGGAATTTTCTTAACAAACTTTATCAGCTATGTTATGTCATCTCCTCATTTTCTTCTTCATACCATTTAGACTTTATAAACCATGTGATGTGAAAGATGCAAAGCATGAATCACAGTGAGACTAAATCTGGTTCAATAAAAACTGATCTGTTGGGTTCCTCACCTACAGTTTCTACCAGAACGATGTCGTAGCCGCCCCCCTCACAGAGTACTATGGCCTCATTGGTGGTCCTGGTGACTCCTCCCAGTGTTCCAGAGGTAGGGGAGGGTCTGATGAAAGCGCTCATGTCTCTGGAGAGCTCAGTCATACGAGTCTTGTCACCCATCAGAGACCCTGGGGAGAGGGGAGGATTTACGCGTAACACCAACACAAAGTATAAAAGTGGTGGTATATCAGTATAGTTATCAATATTTAATAATAATCCTTTGCCTAGCTTGAAGAAGATATATGTGAGGTAAATGTAAAATGTAAATGAGGTACACAGGAGGCTGCTGAGGGGAGAACGGCTCATAATAATGGCCGGAACGGAGCAAATGGAATGGCATCAAACACCTGGAAACCATTCCACAAACTCCGCTCCAGTCATTAACAGAAGCCCGTTCTCCCCAATTAAGGTGCCACCAACCTCTTGTGGTGAGGAAACTATATTGAACAACATTGCATAAGGAGGAATAGTTCCCAAAATCTCATATATTACGGCGTAAGAGTCTGTCTGGCATTACAACGGACCCATTTAACCCAATACATATAGTCCACAACACTGATGAAATACCATTCACAAACATAGCAATGAATATGTAGAATGATGTAGAGACATACCTCCTGTGGTGCAGGATGAGGGGTCGACAGCCAGAACCGAGACTTTATGTCCTTGTCCTGTGAGCATCTTCCCCACCACCTCAATGAAGGTGGACTTCCCAGCTCCGGGTGGGCCAGACAGACCTACAGACAGACAGACAGACAGACAGACAGACAGACAGACAGACAGACAGACAGACAGACGTCACCTCACAGAGAACAAACAGGCTCGCACATCAAGCCCACACTCTTCTCCATATGGTCTTTTAAGACTTAGCTACCTCAATTGTATGAATAGAAAAATCTTCAATAAAAAGCTCACATTGCATCCCACCAATTCAAGTAGTCCAACTCTAAGCAAGCCACTAGTTCAGATGTTTAAATGTTCACATATTATTAGGTCTGTGTGCATTCTGTGTACTGGGCATAGACACAACAATGTTGAACATAACAAATCCACATACTAACCCACTCTGAAGGCCAGGGGTTTCCCTCCATTCTGTTTCTCCTGCTCCTTCCTGTAGGCCAGTACTCTCTGCAGCAGGACCTGGGCCAGCTCTTTCTTCCTGGGGTGCTGGGTCTCCACCAGGGTAATGGACTCAGCCAGACTGGCCCGCTGACCTGAGATGAGTCCTTTATACAGTTTATTCAACAGCCTCTGCTCTGGTGGACTCAGCTCCTTGATGTGGCTTAGGGTGGATTCCACACACATACTCCGGATGTGTTGGGAGTTAAGCCCAGGGAAAGAGGGGGTACGAGTGCAGGACGGTGGGGCAAGACGGTGGAGGAGGCATCGACCCCATGTTGGGGTGACAGTTCGTAAGAGGGAGAGGGAGGACAAGCGGTGGAGGAGAGGAAAGAGTACTGAGGGTCCCATGGTTGTCTGGCACTGGTCCCTTTTCTAGGGGAGAGAGTCTGTTAATGATGTAACGTTAGAGGACACTATGATAAACAGGCATTCAATACAGATTTGTGACACATTTCAGTTAATTCAACAAGACAGAACAAAAACTAGGCTGTTGCTGATGATTCTATGACACTCACTTTGGGCTATTTAGACTGTTTGAGGTTGTGGCATTCAAGAGCAAATACTGCCAGTAGAAACGAATGGACATATGCATATATACATATATAAATACATACATACACCGGTAACTGACTGACAAGTAGCCATAGCTAAACAGTTACAAAACGTGTACATACAATGGAGAACTCACCTTAATAGCTAGCTATTTGTACATGAATCTGTTTAGTTCGTCTTTGCTGTTGTCCTCTACTATTGCTCCAAACACTTTCATCACTGAGTATTAATTTAGGAATAAAGAAAATAAGGAGAATTCTGTCATTTGCTACTCAAAAGCAATCACACGTTGACCTACCAGTGTTTTGGTCGTCACTAGTTACCACTGTCACAAAGTCATAAACCCCGCCCATTTCTACAATTGATCTTCTTAAAATGTGATATTAAACCTAACCCTAAACTTAACCCTAACCTTAGCCACACTGCTAACCTTATGCCTAGCCATAACCTTCAATTAAGACCAAAAAGCTAATTTTTGTTTTCATAAATCTTTACGCTATGGCCAATTTTGACTTTGTGGCTGTGCTATCTAGTGAAACCCAGTGGGTCTTGCTTTTTTGCTTCGTTCACTTCCTACTTCCTGTGACGTAAAACACCGCCCCTTTCTAGAATAAGTAGTACTACTCAAGGCCACGCGGTGGTGGCATTGATCTACGGATAGATAACTCTGGCACAATTTTGCATGTTAGGCTGAATGAATTTTTCAATTTTCAGCCATTATGGCCATACAATTTCAAGTTAGTGTCTTGAGTTGTAATACTTTTGTGGGTGCTTATACAGTATTTGTCCTATTTCATACAGGTACACGTGTATTAAAATGCATGTGAATTGAAAATGTGTTTTTTGCATATCCCCCTCCCCAAGGGTGATCCGAAGATTTTTACACCTAAAGGCCTTGCAACAGGTATGCTTCCAATACCATGACCTCAGTCTATATCAGAGGAGGCTGGTGGGAGGAGCTATAGGAGGACAGACTCATTGTAATGGCTGGAATGGAATAAATGGAACAGAGTCAAACGTGGTTTCCATTGGTGTGTTCGTAAATTCAATCTGGAGTGCCAGAGTGCGCTCAGAGTGTGCTCTGGGTGTTCGTAAATTCAGAACATTGTCAGTTTGTAAATTCAGAGCGTGTCGCTCTCGGAGCGTTCCGAGCTCACACTGGACGCTCTGGCCGAGGAGTAGGGTTGATCCGAGCTTTCTGACCTCACAACGGCAGTCAAGCACCCAAGCTAATCGGCTAACGTTGGCTAGCTTGCTAGCTACTTCCAGACACAAATGAGAGAACACCTCACTCTGACCATTTTATTCGCCCTAGCTGAGCTGGTTAGTTGTTTTCATGTTATCCAGAGTGTTGGTGACTGTAACTGTGCTGTTGGCAACAATTTAATTATACTTTTTTACTGACATTGAGCATTCGTAAATTCATCAGTTATTCTGCGCTCTGGCACACTCAGACGAGAGTGCTCTGAAATCAGAGTAGATAGCCAGAGCGAATTTACGAACGCACCCCATATGTTTGATGTGTTGTATACCGTTCCATTTATTCCATTCCAGCCATTACAATGAGCCTGTCCTCCTATAGCTCCTCCCATCAGCCTCCATTGGTCTATATCTGGTCAGAGGACTCCTCTATCCACACCCTCCACATTGTTACAACATTTGAGAGGCGCACAGCGATGCGGTACAGCGCTCAATTTGACCTCTGCGCGCCTCTGGAGGCTCCGCGATTGCGCAACACCATCCATACGGTGCCTCCGCCCACATTTTCGGATCAAGCATAAAATGGCACTTATGCAATGTTTATACTTAACTTTCTTGAGCTTCAACTTGACTCCGATATGTAGAGTATGATACCAACATTACACGTGTTCACATCCAAGGATATTAACTTTCTTTTATTCTTAAAAATGAAAACAATAAGAGGCCATAGGTAACGAAACAACTTTATTTATTGAATCTTCCAGTAGAGACTTGATATTCATGGAATAAAACTGCTTTCTGGGAGTACTACTCAGCAAAAACAGCACAAAGAAAAAACAAAACAAAAAACAAAAAGAAGAGGCAACAATCCGTGAAAGTGCAGATAACAAGAAACAACAAGAAAACATGTTCAAAAAAATACAAAAATCATTACAACATTTTAAAAGCAGATGGGATTTTCTAAGCCTAAAATAATTGAAAGGCAAAAACAGTCTGCATTTTTATATTACGATAAAATCATGTATTAGGGCCATCAGTAACTTACTCAGCAGTGAAATTAATACCTTTTTTCAGTCAACAACTTCTGAAGGATGCCCAAATGTAATAGGCCTAGGCAACATTTTTTTTTACATTGTTTTATTATTAACTGTCTTTTAGTAAGTTTTGCTGAGTCGATGCAATCAGATAATGTATCAGAAGAGATATATCCTCAATAGAGTACCACAGTATGAATTACAATACCCATAAAGCCTAGCGAACGCCAGAGTAAGCCTACACGAAACACAGCCCTTATTTTAAGTGTTTCTAAAATCCCTATGGAAAAATGAATGGTGGAAAAACTATTGGAACCATTTCCCTGTTAGACCGCTAGGTTTTATGGGTATTATGACACCTCCACTGTTGGGCTCTATGTGACTCCACTGTTGGGCTCTATGTGACTCTACGATTGATACATTTCTTTTTTTGCTGTACCATGCACAGCTAGGGACAAACTGAACTATCCTACGCTTGTGCCAGTCTCTGCTTAGTGTCATTCTTCAGTCACTACCTAAACAAGCCAAACTGTGATTTGCTACACTAAACCAAACTACGCTTTGCAAAACCGACTGCACAGCACTTTACTCTAATGGTGAGTATGCCTAAAACACGATTAAAATCGTTTAATTCAGTTGTAACACGAGTGTAACACAAGAAGAGCAATATTTATTTATGTACAACTTATTTTATCTTACGCCCTGTGAGCACAATCCCACAATGCCCACCTCACACTCCCGCCCCGCTCCCACTGATGCCCTTTCCTGATTTCTCATCATGATAGGGTTTGTAAATAATCTAAAGGGATTTTGTATAGGGGTCTTTTTCTTTAACTTTTTTTATTTGCCTAAACCTAAAAAAAGAACAACATTTTTAGGGTTCTGGGGGAGACATTTGTATTTACGGACCTCAGTATCTTCATACGTTCTAAATATGTTTCACAAGAAACATAATATTTTTACATTTATATACTTTTTTCAGCGATATTGGTTGTCTTCCAATCCTTCCAATTCTGTACACGTTTATTATTGTTGTAACAACCCATGAAACTGGCTGTATGGGTTTCCAATGGAAAACTGCCGGAACAAGATCAGGGACCAATATTCACGTCTCAGAGTGCTGATCTATGATCCGGTCCCCCCCGTCCATATAAACATATTCATTATGATCTAAAAGGCCAAACTGATCCTAGATCAGACTCTTTCTGAATATGGGCCCCAGATGAGGAGGATACTTTGCGTAGTGATGAATTGATGATTCGTTTATAATGATCTGAGTCTGATTGATAATTATTACAGTTGGTCACAAAGATCAAGTATCTTCCAGATGCTTCTATCTCGCCTTGCCCCCACCATGCCAGTCTGCAATGTGCCCAATTTCAGATATGATCCTTCAAGTAGAGTACAGTCATGGTCAAAGGTTTTGAGAATGACACAAGTATTGGTCTTCACAAAGTTCGCTGCTTCAGTGTTATGAGATATTTTTGTCAGATGTTACTATAGCATACTGAAGTATAATTACAAGCATTCCATAAGTGTCAAAGGCTTTTATTGACAATTACATTAACTTTATGCAAAGAGTCAATATGTGCAGTGTTGACCCTTCTTTTTCAAGACCTCTGCAATCCGCACTGGCATGCTGTCAATTAACTTCTGGGCCACATCCTGACTGATGGCAGCCCATTCTTGCATAATCAATGCTTGGAGTTTGTCAGAATTTGTGGGTTTTTGTTTGTTCACCCGCCTCTTGAGGATTGACCACAAGTTCTCAATGGGATTAAGGTCTGGGGAGTTTCCTGGCCATGGACCCAAAATGTCGATGTTTTGTTCCCCAAGCCACTTAGTTATCACTTTTGCCTTATGGCAAGGTGCTCCATCATGCTAGAAAAGGCATTGGTCGTCACCAAACTGTTCTTGGATGGTTGGGAGAAGTTGCTCTCGGACGATGTGTTGGTACCATTCTTTATTAATGGATGTGTTCTTAGGCAAAAATGTGAGTGAGCCTACTCCCTTGGCTGAGAAGCAACCCCACACATGAATGGTCTCAGGATGCTTTACTGTTGGCATGACACAGGACTGATGGTAGCGCTCACCTTGTCTTCTCCAGACAAGGTGTTTTCCGGATGCCCCAAACAATCGGAAAGGGGATTCATCAGAGAAAATGACTTTACCCCAGTCCTCAGCAGTCCAATCCCTGTACCTTTTGCAGAATATCAGTCTGTCCCTGATGTTTTTCCTGGAGAGAAGTGGCTTCTTTGCTGCCCTTCTTGACACCAGGCCATCCTCCAAAAGTCTTTGCCTCACTGTGCGTGCAGATGCACTCACACCTGCCTGCTGCCATTCCTGAGCAAGCTCTGCACTGGTGGTGCCCCGATCCCGCAGCTGAATCAACTTTAGGAGACGGTCCTGGCACTTGCTGGACTTTCTTGGGCGCCCTGACGCCTTCTTCACAACAATTGAACCTCTCTCCTTGAAGTTCTTGATGATCCGATAAATGGTTGATTTAGGTGCAATCTTACTAGCAGCAATATCCTTGCCTGTGAAGCCCTTTTTGTGCAAAGCAATGATGACGGCACGTGTTTCCTTGCAGGTATCCATGGTTAACAGAGGAAGAACAATGATTTCAAGCACCACTCTCCTTTTAAAGCTTCCAGTCTGTTATTCTAACTCAATCAGCATGACAGAGTGATCTCCAGCCTTGTCCTCGTCAACACTCTCACCTGTGTTAACGAGAGAATCACTGACATGATGGCAGCTGGTCCTTTTATGGCAGGGCTGAAATGCATTGGAAATGTTTTTTGGGGATTAAGTTCATTTTCATGGCAAAGAGGGACTTTGCAATTAATTGCAATTCATCTGATCACTCTTCATGACATTCTGGAGTATATGCAAATTGCATTCATCATCACTGAGGCAGCTGACTTTGTGAAAATTAGTATTTGTGTCATTATCAAAACTTTTGACCACATCTGTACAAACCCACCAGGGTTGGGGTCAATTCCATTTCAATTCAGTCAATCCAGTAAATAAATTCCAATTTTAAATCAGATTATCTTAATATTACTGTAAAGTGGTTATCCCACTGGCTATAAGGTGAATGCACCAACTTGTAAGTCGCTCTGGATAAGAGCGTCTGCTAAATGACGTAAATGTAAATGTAAATGTACTTCCTGAATTGACTGACTTCAATTGGAATTGACCCCAACCCTGAAACCCACCCATCCCACCCCTCCCACCCCTCCACTGGAACCTAAATGCTGGGTTTGGACAGCCCTGGGGCCTGGGGACAGTTGAGTCTAGGACACGGAGGAGATGGGGTTGTGGGGGGAGCCCATCTGAGTGAGCACTTTGTCCAGCCACTGCAGAGGGCCGTGCAGGTGGATCTCAATCCAGCAGGGGGTGCTGGTCACGTCCTGACGGTGGTACTCTGCACCCCAGCCCTGGGAGAGCAAGAGGAAGAGAGCTATTCTCTTTAGGGACAGGTATCATCAACATGGCTCTTTCTCTATCTTATTTCCTTGATTCTTTGAATCCTCTCGTCTTCATCTCAAAGCATAAGATTAGCCCCTGACCTCACCTCCTTCACACTGAACCATTTAACATTATATTCTCTATATTATGGGATGTATGTCTATGACGGTTACCTTGACGAAGCTCATGCGGATGGTGCACATCTTGGTCAGCTCGTAGACAGCCTCAAACCCGTGGTTGACGGACTGTGCCAGCAGCTCAGCAAACTCCTGGTTGTTGAAGATCTTGAGGCTGCAGCCGCTGGGGATCTTACAGACGGTGGTGGGGTGGAAGCCGTGGTGGTAGTTACAGTTACGACTCTGGACGAAGATGCTGCTGTCACTCAGACATTCAGCGTACACTTCACCACCCACATAGTACAGGTGGACTCCTGGGGAGAGGGGAAGAGAGGGTTACATGGGAGTAGAATGGAGTACAGTAGAGTACAGTAGTACAGGTGGACTCCTGGGGAGAGGGGAAGAGAGGGTTACATGGGAGTAGAATGGAGTACAGTAGAGTACAGTAGTACAGGTGGACTCCTGGGGAGAGGGGAAGAGAGGGTTACATGAGACTAGAATGGAGTAGAGTAGAGTAGTACAGGTGGACTCCTGGGGAGAGGGGAAGAGAGGGTTACATGGGACTAGAATGGAGTAGTGTAGAGTACAGTAGAGTAGAACTTGCTTGGATTCTTAATTGATCCATTAAAATGCTGACACAATTATTTATGATTGGACTGCACTACTCCTGTTTAGCCACAGTCCACAGCCCATAACACATTGACACTAACAATTGAACCAGTCCTGTGGACAGTGTGTCCAGGGCCTTATATTTGGGAAAATATAAGGCAATATAAGAGTGTTCCCATCCATGGCCATTTTTACCTTTGCCAATGTGTCGCCGGGTGTTCTCTATGGTTGAGTTGCGGTTGACGTTGGAGAGGAGGCCCAGGCAGAAGCGGTTGCGGTTGTTGGACGGGTCGGTGAAGCCGTCGACCAGGACGCTGGTAGAGTTGGCCTGGAACGCCTCTCCCACCCGGTTGTTCAACTCGTAGTACACTATGGAGCACCAGTGTTTAGGTTCCTCGTAGGCCACCGGCTGAACATCTAGGACAAAGGGAGGAGAGGACACAGGGATGAGAGGAGAGGAGAGAGGGGTGAGAGGAGGAGGTTGTTCAGCTCATAGTACTCTATGGAGCACCAGTGTTTTGCCTCCTCGTAGACCACCGGCTGCACATCTGTACAGGATGTCAAACACACACAGAAAGGGTGAGATGTGTGTATGATCAGACACACACGCAGGCACGCACACACACACACAGTGAGACATTTATACACACACGCACGCGCATGCACGCGCAGATTGACTGGAGTGGCTTATGAGCATCAGGCCTTTTGTTCTGTGTTCTGATAAAGTTCAAGTCTGTCTGTCTGTCTGTCTAGTCTGACTATCAGCTGCAGTTTGATATAGCAGATGTTAGGCTTTCATCTCCAACTTCCTTTACTAGGATTAGAGAAAAAAATGGTGTTGTGTATGTTGATGACAAGCGTGGAAAATGTGTCTGAAATCTGTGGTATGTGAAGTAAGTCTAAGTACACAGAAAGCTATAGGTCATGTTTGCATACAACCGAAACAGAAAATCAATGCTGACAAATCCATCCAACCCTAGTAGACTGACTGTGGTCAGTCTGGACAGGGCCAGTCTTGATCAAATACTGTCACTGACTGCAGGCAGTCTGGTCTGGGATCAGTATTTATTGAGTCAAGCAGTCAGTCAATAGACCAAGCCAGTGCCCGCCTGGTGCCCTCTCCCAGTATCTTGGGTGAGCTTTATGCCAGCTGGCCTCCTCTCTCTGAGGGAGGGAGAGTTTATCCAAGCGGCATACTTCTCCCTAACTTCCTCTGCTGAGAGTAGTGGCCAGCAGGTGGGTTTGGTCTATGCTTTTCGGCCCACAATGGAAACCTCTCCTACCACTAGCACACTGCACAGGATGCAGCTTGGGGAAGGACAGAAAATTCCCCAATCGCCACTTCCAGGGAGTATTTCTCCACACCCATTGCAATATTCATCTGTGTGGGTGGGGATACTACTGTAACTGGATGCATAACAATTGTATAGGGAGATTGGTAGGGAGATTGGAATACTGGATTTAGCTAGCGTAAACACTTTGTACAATTCTGTCCAATACCTTGGCTGCTGAAAGTATCCACAGACTTGGTGCTGTAGACACTTTAAAATTGCTTCGACTTCAAAAATCAAACACCCATGACACATTATCTTTTGCCATGTAAATAGCCTGCATGACTGGTGGCGTACATGGCTTTTGTGTAGCACTGACTGTTCAGATGTGTGATGTGAAGGAATGCCAGATCTTCACAGCAACTAACGATTGACTGAACCACAGTTGAGGTAGGTGGTAGCAAACAAGTTTTTTTTTATTTGAAACAAGTGTTTCAGATAAAAAAAAATTGGATGTAATTAGTGAGGCCAATTCTTAACAAGTTCTTAACAAGCTTTCTGTTAATTACCATCGGCAGAGAAGACATCAGCCAGAGGTTTTTAAAAGGCCTCGTAAAAACTGCTCTGAGACCAAATTTAATTAGCAGACTCTCTGATCTTTCCTCAGGGTTGCATGTATAGACTGACGCTTTTGTGTTCTTCATACTAAAATCTAAAACCTAATGCCTCAAAATGGTGTGAGATACTCTGCTTTTCTGAAAATGGATACGCGTTAATGCTATTTTTCCTTTTACCCTGCATTAATGATCGTATAAAATTCCCCTTTAATTCTCTTTTAATTGAATATATGAAGGAAATTGTTTTCTAGCTAATCTTTTCCAACCCATGATGTGCAATTTTGAAAGTCATCACATTAATCACCCCTTATTTTAACAGAGGGATTTAGCACCTACATCCGTTTTTCTTACTAGCATTACAACATGCATGAGATCTTAAATGAACACTACCACAAACCCCAACAACCACGACTACTTTTCAAGTGTTATTTTCAACTACATAGCCTATTAAAACTGGTCTTGATTCACCACGAAAAATAAAAAGCAGAGCGTGTCATGGTTGCGTACTTGGTGTTCCCAGAAATCCCTTGCACCTGTAGTACGAGCAGGCGGGGCGCTGACAGCTCTAAGTGGGTGATGTCACAGCTGATTACCTGGCCTGTTGCTGATCTCCAGGGGCAACGCAGGGACCATCATGTTGGTGTCCATGGGCTGGGGGCAGTCCTGAGTCATCCGCTCCTCTGGGGGCATGTAGGCTGGAGGGGGGGTCTCTGGAGGAGGGCAAGGAGATGGGGAGAGAGGGTTAAAACAGAGAGAAAGAAGTCTTCCAACTGTCACCCTATATTCAACATTGACTTACCAGCTTTATCTGTTTTAGAGCCTTTGGTTTACTCCAACATGCTGACAAAAACACCTTCACCTACACCAGGGTTTCCCAAACTCGGTCCTCGGGACCCCAATGGGGGAAAGTTTTTTCTTCTTCTCCCTAGCACTACACAGCTGATTCAAATAACCAATAAGCTTTAATAATTTGAATCAGCTGTGTAGTGCTATGGCAAAAACAAAAACGTGCACCCCTTGGGGTCCCGAGGACCGAGTTTGGGAAACGCTGACCTACACAGTACAGCGACCAGAATATTCCTGTCATACGACCTTTACTTCCTGTCATCACCTACAGTAAGTCTACTGCTGCTTAGCCTATTCCATTGTTTAGATTGGACCGGCCATTTGCCAAGCACACACATATACACTGAGTGTACAAAACATTAGGAACATCTGCTCTTTCCATGACATAGACTGACCAGGTGAATCCAGGTGAAAGCTATGATCTATGATGAGGTGAAGCTTATTCATGTCACTTGTTAAATTCACTTCAATCAGTGTAGATGAAGGGGAGGAGACAGGTTAAAGAAGGATTTTGAGACAGTTGAGACATGGATTGTGTATGTGTGCCATTCAGAGGGTGAATGGGCAAGACAAAATATTGAAGTGCCTTTGAACAGGGTATGGTAGTAGGTGCCAGGCACACCGGTTTGAGTGTGTCAAGAACTGCAATGCAGCTGGGTTTTTCACATAACAGTTTCCTGTGTGTATCAAGAATGGTCCACCACCCAAAGAACATCCAGCCAACTTGACACAACTGTGCGAAGCATTGGAGTCAACATGGGCCAGCATCCCTGTGGAACGCTTGTGACAACTTGTAAAGTCCATGCCGCGACCAATTGACTCTGTTCTGAGAAAAAGGGTCTCAACTCACTATTAGGAAGGTGTTCATAATGTTTTGTACACAGTGTAGATAGCCAAGAGGGTGATGGCATGATTCAATACATTGTTACCACGCCAAACGTTATTAAAGTTATTAGTGAATTGTACCTGGCATCTGACCTGGCGTCTCACCTGGCATCTGGAATGGGCTGCCTGGGTCAGAGCTGGTGGGGGAGTGGGGGAAGGTGGCACTGCTGCCACTACCAGGGGAGCTGGGGTAGCTGTTCCCCCCAGGGGAGTGTGCCTGTGTCTGGGGGAAGTTCATCTGGGTGTTGGCCTGGGAGAAGGACTCTGGGAAGGTGGCGTTCTGGGGCATGTGGGGCTCGTTCTGGTGCAGAGGGTTGCGGAAGCGTGGTAGCATGCTGTGTTTGGCATTGAACTCGCTATTCCGCGGGACCAACACCGGGGGCAGCACTGAGACAGAGGGGAAAGGAGAGGGGAAAGGAGAGAGGACATCAGGTTCATGTTCAGTTGGCATGAAACAGAAGAAAACGGACTGAAACAGGGAGGGACTACCTGGACTTGCCCAATAAGAAATACATATGTTTGTTTTCTGCTGTTAAATGTTTTAAATGTTTTCTGTTGTGTTCTCTTATGAACACAACCCAAGGTTAGTTACAGTCAGTTTCTGTATCTCTATACTGATTTGAATGGTATGTTATGGCCCAATTCGGCACAAAATGTCTGCCGGGTCTGTTGCACCATTGCATAGATAGACACTATATAACACATTCATAATTGGTGAGGCCAGTTTCCTTTTGAATGAAAGGCACATCCAAATACACTCTTCTCTATAATCAATATTCCAATCATTAAATATTCTAGCCTTTACAACTCTCAGCAGTCCTATTTTTATCATTTAGTTTCATTGAGATGTCCAGAGCCTTTTTAGTTGAATATCTGCTATGGTGCAATGGCTGACCCTGCTAGCAAGGGTATTGGGGGTAGAGAGGGTAAGGGGTTAGCCCTCTCTTTGTGTCCCTAAGCCCCATGAGTCCAGTTAGCGCGCGCGCGCGCACACACACACACACACACACACACACACACACACACACACACACAGAGCCAGGATGGACAGAGTTCTTTAATTACAGCATCATAAAAAGCCTCTCTCTTTCTCTCTGTGTCTCTCTCTCTATCCCTCCTCCCTCTCTCTCTCTATTCGCTGTGCACATTTGCAGATGCCCCTGCATTTTTGGAATTGCAGCTTGCAGAGTGTTGGTTTAGCCAGCAGTTTTTGGCCTCTGTACCAGACATTCTGTTCAGAGAAAACATCTCAGAGGTGAGTGAGTCCCTTTATGAAGAATCTATCACTTGGGGGGAAATATTTGTGGCTAATTGGTGATGTGAGGACCATTCAGAGGTATGAGATCAGATATAAACCACTAGAGATCTGTTCCACCGATATCCATAAATTGGTAATAAATATATAATTAAATAATACTGAACTAATAGTGGAACTAAGAGTGTTGTCAATGGTGGCAGGTAGCCTAGCGGTTAAGAGCGTTGGGATAGTAATCTGAAAGGTCACTGGTTCAAATCTCCAAGCTGGCAAGGTGAAAAAATCTGCCGTTCTGCCCTTGAGCAAGGCAGTTAGTTAACCCCCAACAACAACTGCTCCCCAGGTGCTGATGATGTCAATTAATGCAGCCCCCCACACCTCTCTGATTCAGAGGGGTTGGGATAAAAGCGAAAGACACATTTCGGTTGAATGCATTCAGTTGTGCAACTGACTAGGTCTCCCCTTTCCCAATAAAATGCTATAATGAGAAAGATTACTGGTCAAAAGTTGTGTTTTAAATTCTAATTACAGCATATTTTGTTGACAAATTTAGTTTGAACGTTTAAAAAAAGGTTGAGTCTGAACCCTGGCTATTGTTCTATATAAGACTAGTGTCAGGGCGTTTCATGTTATCTGTTCTATCCTGGTGTTACTGCTTTGGGAATAGCTCTGTCTGTGTGTGTGTGTGTGTGTGTGTGTGTGTGTGTGTGTGTGTGTGTGTGTGTGTGTGTGTGTGTGTGTGTGTGTGTGTGTGTGTGTGTGTGTGTGTGTGTGTGTGTGTGTCTGTGTGTGTGTCTGTGTGTGTCTGTGTGTGTGTGTGGGTGTGTGTGTGTGTGGGTGGTGGGGGGAGGTGTGGACAGACAGGTGCTACAGCCCAGTTGTTAAAACAAGTGTGTGAGGCGGGCATCCACTCCTTCCTCCCATTGTGTGTGGCTTCCTGTCCCCTTCTTCCTCAGAGAAACACCACGTGTGTGTGTGTGTGTGTGTGTGTGTGTGTGTGTGTGTGTGTGTGTGTGTGTGTGTGTGTGTGTGTTCCCCGGCCCGACCGGCCGCACAGAGCACGCCAAAAACAAAGCCCTCATTCTCCCCCGGCTGGAATTTCCTGTTACACACACACGCACACACACACACACACACACACACACACACACACACACACACACACACTGACACACACTTGCCCCCCTTCCTGTAGCACCCTGTGGACAGCTGTTTCTGTCTAGTCAGCTGGGCCTCATCTTCTGCTTAGCAGACAGACAAAAGAGGACATTTGATGTCCCCTGTCTATTAGGGAAACAAATATCTTTCGGTTTCACACACACACACAAACACACACACATACATACACACGCACACATACAGGCACACGCGCACACACGCATAAATACAGTACACGCACGCACGCAAGCACACACACAGCTGAGATTTCTGAGGCATATCAATAGTCTGTGGTGGTTGTTCTTTTCTCATGTGTCTCAGTTCAGACAGATTAGAGCACCTGGCTGACATGGGGAGGATATGAAAGGGGGAAAGGGAGAAAAAAGAAGTGAACGTCTGCAGAAACCATGGGAAGGGGAAAGCCACGACGAGAGAAGAGAGAACATACGGCTGATGATAGGGGAGGAACAGGCTGCTGGGGTGGGTATGTTATGGGTTATGTTTAGTTGTCATTTGTATGGTTCACCATGAATGGTTCATGTTCAAGAGCGATGTGAAGGTTCATAGGAAAAGTATGGACTATCACAACACATTTTGAAAGGGTATCATAAATCAAACATACAGTAAATGGGAATTAGGCTGGAAAGATCTAGTGGAAAAACATTAGATATATTTACACAAAACATAATAAAAAAGCATATCATCCCAGATGATAATTTTACGTTGACTTTTCAGCACAACATAAAAACCCTCTAGTGCTTCAATGTCCCCCCCCCCCACTCACCTGGACTGTCCACTCTCTTGTAATGGTACGGGTTGATACAGACGTCCTTCTGCTTGGCGCCAAACGGGTACTCACAGCACTCCAGAGCCTTGAGCTCATGATGAGACTGCAGGTCGGGCCACCTCCACACCCTGCAGTAGATCACATGGGGTAAGCCCTTCCTGTGGGACACCTGAAGTCTCCCGTCCAGGGAACGAGGGATGGTGACACAGTTACTGGGCTGACCCGGGCAGCTCAGAGCCCTCTCCAACTCCTCCATCGCTCCCTTCTTCTTCTTCAGTTTCTTCACCAACGCGTCTACGGCTTTCTCCGCCCATTTTTCCTCTTCGTCTCCCTGTTTCCAGCCGAGGAGGCGCTTGACGGCCGGGCTGGTGAAGGAGAACAGAGACGTGACGTTCATGGTGACGTTCGTGTCTGTCGCCTCTTGCGACCGTGGCGTTGTTGGGACGTTACACGTGAGTGTGCAGGGGTGGGTTTTACAATACAGAGATAGTCCACTTGGTGAAGGAAAAAGTTGGAGGTTAAAAGCTGCTGTTCTTTTTTTGGGGGGTGACACTGATTGAGATGGCAGGGTTGCTGGGTAGTCCTCGGTCCTCAAAGCTTCAGGACAGAACTTCTGAACAGGATACCTAGGAGGAGGAAGATGGAGGAGAAGATTAAACCAACGCTAACGAGATCCATAACACTTCTAACATAGACAGACAGACTTCAACAGATTCCCTTCAAGTGGACAGTTGAAGGAAGAGATATCAGTGTTCCCACTAATCCTGCCTGGAAAGCAACTAGCAACCCTCCAAAGGAAACGGAGTGATGCAGTCTATTAGCAGAACAACATTGGCGAGGAGAGAGGGCCAATGATGTCACTGTGTCATGACTTCTGGGAATTGACAGCAGTGGGGTGACAATGAACACCGTCCCACTACAGTCAGCAGCCATTCTCCAAATAACTTCCTGTACACAAGGCCCTGTTACCGTCACATAACCACTCTCAAATGTCACTCAGAGAGATCTCTGTTTCAATATCAACACTAGCAAACTACGTAGAATGAAATCATGTATTGGGCATGCATTCTTGGAAATATGCTAGAAAGGACATTAGATCATAGAACTCTGCCATATCAATGGGGGCAGTTACATAGAATTATCTGCATTATCCAATAACATTCATTATCCAAATGATTTAGTTGATCAAGAAAATACACATAAAACATAAATAGAATTGGACCAACGAAGCAGAATTGTTAAGCTAAAATTTGGCCGAAAATGAAAGTAAACAGAACTTTATTGACTATATGTTCTATAAAACACCCAGCAACAAACAGCTTTAAGTGTAGGAATCAGCTAGCGACATCCAGGCCAATAAAAGAGGAAATGCATGGTGAAATTCAGGATAAATGTGCCCCATTCACTGAGGTCCTCCGACACCAATTCACCAGGAGAAACGAGCCCACTGTCTCCTTCTGGAGTGGAAATAAGAGACCAGGGACTCAATAGTTCATACTCCTTCTGAAGATATCAGCAGTGATGGAAGCAAGTAGCATTTCGGTTGAGGATAGTGTAGCCTACTCACTTTTCAGGTACCCACATAAATCTCTGCTTTATTGTGCATCCATTTCATTGTAAACATTATATATCTATCCACCACGACAAAAATACACACACACACACACACAAATATCATATTTGTATTACCACTGAGTCAGAGACTAGGCTAGCTCTGTGACATTAAATACAGCAACAGATTAGATTTCCTATTACCAGAAACAAAAACATAATCAACCTTCCTCTCTTTTTTCACC
>NW_028167181.1:3280123-3337623 GCF_964263955.1 Coregonus lavaretus
ACAGTCAAACAGTCAGTCAGACAGTTAGTCAGTCACTCAGACAGTCAGATAGTTAGGCAGTCACTCAGACAGTCAGTCAGACAGTCAGATAGTTAGGCAGTCACTCAGTCAGTCAGTCAGACAGTCAGATAGTTAGGCAGTCACTCAGTCAGTCAGTCAGACAGTCAGATAGTTAGGCAGTCACTCAGTCAGTCAGTCAGACAGTCAGATAGTTAGGCAGTCACTCAGTCAGTCAGTCAGACAGTCAGATAGTTAGGCAGTCACTCAGTCAGTCAGTCAGACAGTCAGATAGTTAGGCAGTCACTCAGTCAGTCAGTCAGACAGTCAGATAGTTAGGCAGTCACTCAGTCAGTCAGTCAGACAGTCAGATAGTTAGGCAGTCACTCAGTCAGTCAGTCAGACAGTCAGATAGTTAGGCAGTCACTCAGTCAGTCACTCAGACAGTCAGTCAGTCAGACATACACTCAGACAGTCAGTCAGACAGTCAGATAGTTAGGCAGTCACTCAGACAGTCAGTCAGACAGTCAGTCATCGACAGACCATCACACCACATGCTCCAGACCAGCTGCAAAAAAACAACTTGTAATCCAATTCAGATGGAGGATTCCAGGAAAGTAGAGCGCGATAGACTGTAACTGGAACATCTGGACAGTCAGACCTCTCTCCACAATCACCTACTGTCAACAACATCATACACTTGGATTAGATCTTCTAGATCTCTCCAGTCCAGACTCTACTTGGGTATTTCCAAATCTGAGAATCTGAAGGGAATAGGTGTGACTTTCGCTCACAGTTAAAAATGGTATGTTTTATTTAGCTATTTCAGTAAAAAAACATGACGTTTCATTCGTCAATTGCCATCATTAGAATCTACTAATCTCCAACCTGAGGAGGATCTATAACGTATGACCAATATATGGCCACTGTTTGACCAAAGTTATATAAAAGGTCAAAATGGGATTGTATTGATGCTTGAGACAGACAATGCTCATTTGGGGTTGTCTGTGGACCAGTCAAAATAGAATGGGGCCGGTGTTTGCCCTACTCTGGACTGTATAGAATGGGGCCGGTGTTTGCCCTACTCTGGACTGTATAGAATGGGGCCGGTGTTTGCCCTACTCTGGACTGTATAGAATGGGGCCGGTGTTTGCCCTACTCTGGACTGTATAGAATGGGGCCGGTGTTTGCCCTACTCTGGACTGTATAGAATGGGGGACAGTTTGGGCTACTCTGATAATCTTAAATTAGCTTTATACAGAATGTTCTGAGAACAGGAGAACAGGGAAAAATGTAAATGAGAAACCAAAAGTAATGTGATGGGTAAGGTGTTGTTGGAACCTCTTCTACATCTGATTCCCTCCAGAAGATCTGTCACCTGAAGTAAACCATTAGATGGTTTCAGTATCACCTTATTCGTCATCAGGCACAATAACTAGATCAGTCATTTTCGGATAAATGGTTACTACAAGTCATTATTTGATCAATAATAGGTGACCCAGTAGATCAGTAATAATCTGATATCTGATCCCCCTCCTAAAGATAAGCCTGACCTACACTTTTCTCTCTTCCCTAAATCACATTAACCTCCCAAACATCTTCTTCGTGCCGTCCCCTTCTTTACATTTACATTTTTAGTCATTTAGCAGACGCTCTTATCCAGAGCAACTTACAGGAGCAATTAGGGTTAAGTGCCTTGCTCAAGGGCACATCGACAGATTGTTCACCTAGTCGGCTCGGGATTAGAACCAGCGACCTTTCGGTTACTGGCACAACGCTCTTAACCACTAAGCTACCTGCTACCCCTTCTCTAGCCTCTCTTACCCAACACATACTTAGGGTGTGTCCCAAATGGCACCGTATTCCCTATGGGTCAAAAGTAGTGTCATATCCAGAGGATAGGGTGCCATTTGGGACGCAGAGTTACGCTTCTCTCTTACACAAGTAGGGTCCAATGAAGCATCACACAAATATCTGAAGCGGACAGGTTCCACTCTTACCCCCCCCCCCCTGCCCATTTAAGCTGAAACACACACCGCCATTTACACAAGAGCTCCATAAAAAGTGCCCGGGCAGCGCTATCTATCTACCGCCCTTGCCTGCCATTCATTCAGCCTGTATTGGGTTAGCGAGCTAACCGCCGCTAACGCTAACCCGTTAGTGAGTAGTTAGCATAGCCAGGCAGAATTAATGGGAGTCAGTGGGATCTAATAGGTTAGCCCATGATCACGTGTCATTGACAAGGCCTGTTAGCCTGACCTGTGCCGTTCCGAGCCTGCGCTAGCTGCAAGCAACCAATCCCTACCAACCCCATTGATCATTTTGCGCTAGCTGCTTCGGTCAGTGCTGTTAATCAATTTAGGGGCCGGGGCTGTAGGATGAGGAGCCAGTAATGATGCTCTCTGCTCTCTCCCCAGAGACCAGGCATTATAAAGAAGTTACATTATTTATCAGCAGGGCCTGGACGGGGCCTCCATTAGCCCCCACTCAATTGAGTCGCTGGCTATAAAGGAAGGAGTGGATGGAGAGAGGAATAAAGAGATGGAGAGAGATAAAGATGAGAGGAGAGAGGGATGAAGAGATGGAGAGAGATAAAGATGAGAGGAGAGAGGGATGGGAGATGAGGGGGTGGGGGGGCAGAGAGTGTGTGTGTGTGTGTGTGTGTGTGTGTGTGTGTGTGTGTGTGTGTGTGTGTGTGTGTGTGTGTGTGTGTGTGTGTGTGTGTGTGTGTGTGTGCGTGCGTGCGTGCGTGCGTGCGTGCGTGCGTGTGTGTGTGCAAGTGTGTCTGAGAGAGAGAAAAAGAGTGAAGAGAGACAGAGAGAGGAAAGAGGAAGGAGTGCGAAGGGGTACGCAAGTTCTTGTTAATACACACACTGTCTAGCCTCTTGGTGTAAACCTTCCACTTCACACAGGAGTGTTCCCTCTAACTGTCAGCTCAGCAGCCAAACACAAATAGTGACTGTATGGCCTGGTTGTGCTGTCTCCCTCTCACTCTGTGTGGCCTGACCCACCTATTACAATTATTATATGTTCATTAATACACAAATAACAGTCATCAAGTGCAAAAATTGGATATCAAAATTCAAAGCAACCAAGATAAAGTGTTTCGGCAAGCAAGCCCTCACGAACTAGGCCTACCCACGACACCACGACACACAAACAAACATACGTCTTCAGTCTCTTCAGTAGTCAGAAATAACCAGACAGACTCTCAGACGGAGGTGTTGCCCTTGGCAACTAGACACAGCATTGACCTGGGAGGACTACACAAATCTAGGGTCAGTTATCACACACACACACACACACACACACACACACACACATATCCACCACACCTCACATTAGCCACAGACATAACTCACCCACTGTAACCAACAAATGGTGTTTCAATCAGCTATCCCAACCATCCCAGGCATTTGGGGTAAGTGTTGTGTTTATGGTGGTTGGGGCAGTCGGGAGGACACTTCAGGCCAACACATCATGAGGGGTCTGGGAGGAGATGGGTCAGAGACATATAGAGAAGGGCTATTCTGAGGATGCCTCTGTCTGAACTGAGAATGATGTTATGGCTGGAGACTGGAACGTGGTTAACTGATGTTTATTCCTATAAGGGGGACATGTCTCTCCAAGTCCACCATGGGCTGTCCCAGACTGAATCCAGCAGATGTCCACCTATAGATTACCAGAAGAGGAACTGAGAAATGTGCTCTTGCTAATGTGCTATTCCCTCTGTATAAGATCTAGACTAAATGTCATAACTAAGTCTGGACTAATTTTCACAGTGTTAACTACACAGTAGAACTGTAATGAAAAATACTTCTTAAAATACTTATCACTATCAATACTAGGATTTAGCGATTCAGTAGACTTGTCCCTTTCACTCCTTCCATTATCCTGTCTTTAGCAAACCTACCATCTATCTGTTATAAGCATCAGACCTATCTTTATAAACGATGTAACACAGGCGTTGCATCACAATCGTTATATCAATTTAAAAGATTGAATAAAGGCAAACTGACAAACTCTACAGTGTGCCCCGCAAAGAAAACAGAAACAAATTGTTCATCTATAATAAACCACAAAGCTGAATTTGACAAGAATGCAGAAGGATTCAACAATTGTACTAAATCATGGACAAGGACAAATTCCAGCCCTTGGAGTAATCTGATATGTCATCTTCAATGATGTCAGGAGATCTGGCCCTGCTGCTCAGGGTCTCTCACACACACAGGCTCGCTCTGCATCCATGAGACATGGAACACACACACACACGTGCACACATGCATGTGCAGGTGCACGCAAACACACACAAGATGGAGAAGATAGATAGCCTATGTTGATTATTGAAATCAAGTCATTTAGCCCTGAAAGACACAGCTTCCCTTCAGATTTACACTGACATTGAGATGAAGATCACTGTTAATAAATCTCGCAAATCTTGGTTTTGCTGCTACATGCATGATGCATGAACATCAATCAAATAATCTGCATATAAAGCTTTAGTCTGAAGCAAACACACCTCATTATCAATCCCTCAAACATTTACAGATGGAAAGTAAATATGTGTGTCACAAATCTGATATCTGATGTTGATATTATTTCTGAGTACAAGAGGCCTACATCAGTAGCATATTAGATATAACCACAACAGATACAGATGGACAGACTGATGTCAAACATCATACCAACACAATGCATCACAAAGGTTAATCATCAAAGCAGACTGACTGCACACATTGAAATTCACACATTCTGCACGCTATTAATATTGTTTACAAGTATGTGTTCCAACTGTAGAATACACTATGATGTTATACATATAAAATGAATCCCACATTATACTAATTGCCAATCAATCTCTAATGCCAAATATGATAGACAGAAAAGTTTGAAGCCTCAAAAGACACTTTCACTATCCCTTTTTAAAAGTTGCAAATGCTCATTATTATTATTTTTACAAACAATAGATATAGTCAACCGAACATACTCATTCCCCCAAGGTTGTTTATGTTTTGACGGGTGAAAAATAAAGTTTACAGTACCTTATAAACCGCTATCAAGCTCGCTCTCAAAGCTTCCATACTATACAGCTGCCTGTCTTCGGTCTATTCGCGCTGGCGTCAGTGAGTCGCGGAGCCGTCGCACCCTCCGCCGAGCGCCAGTATCATGCCGCGGGATACAGTTTGGGGCGGTCCGTGAATAACAAGACCTACTTTTACACATCTAACATTTTCATGCACTGTGGAATGGATTATGTAACTATAAAACAATGTATCCTTTCGTGGAGTTTTTTAAAGGAGGGCTAGCTCTTTTGCTATTTTGGCAGTGGAGACTCTCTTTAGTGGAGCACCAAGTTGATTGTAGAGGACTATATACTCATCTGAATCCTATGTTTGAAGCACATGAGTTATTGTCGTTAGATACTTTAATTGGAAAAACTTGATACAGTTATGTGCTGCATCTTTTATATGCAAATTGCATGAATGAGAAAATAAGTACAGTTATCATATTTATTTTACGAAACTGTGAACATTTTTGAGGGTTTGATTAATTGTGATTAGATAGCCTAACATGTTTACTGATGGATTGTCACAGCTGTTTTTGATGAACAGTTGCATTTATTCGAAATATCTATTTATTGCCATTGATGTATTGCTGATTCAACAAAATGCCCACACATATGCACACACTGTACGACTGTTATAAAGGTAAATAAAGATTGTGATCATTTCTTGTCAAAGGAATGCATATAATACATTATAAGTGAATGCATTTCACCGACATAAAAACGTAGGTTCTTCTGGTGAAATAATATATAATATAATAATATATGCCATTTTGCAGACGCTTTTATTCAAAGTTACTTTCAGTCAAGCATGTACACAAAAACAGCTGTGCCAATCCATCTGCAAAACTATAAAAGCAACATTCAACAATTTCAAAGATTTGACTGAGTTACAGTTCATATACGGAAATCAGTCAATTGAAATAAATAAATTAGGCCCTAATCTATGGATTTCACATGTCTGGGCAGGGGTGCAGCCATGAGTGGGCTTGGGAGGGCATAGACCCACCCACTTGGCAGCCAGGCCCAGCCAATCAGAATGAGTTTTTCCCCACAAAAGGGCTTTATTATAGGCAGAAATACTCCTCAGTTTCATCAGCTGTCTGGGTGGCTGGTCTCAAACGATCCCGCAGGTGAAGAAGCCTGATGTGGAGGTCCTGGGCTACCATGGTTACACGTGGTCTGTGGTTGTGAGGCTGATTGGATGTACTGCCAAATTCTCTAAAACGACGTTGGAGGTGACTTATGTTAGAGAAATGAACATTTAATTATCTGCCAACAGCTCTGCAGTCAGCATGCCAATTGCACGCTCCCTCAAAACTTGAGACATCTATGGCATTGGATTGTGTGACAAAACTGCACATTTTAGAGTGGCCTTTTATTGTCCACAGTACAAGGTGCACCTGTGTAATGATCATGCAGTTTAATCAACTTATTAATATGCCACACCTGTCAGGTGGATTAATTATCTTGGCAAAGGAGAAATGCTCACTAACAGGGATGTAAACAAATTTGTGCCCTAAATTTGAAATAAATAAGCTTTTTTTTGCGTATGGAAAATTTCTAGGATCTTTTATTTCAGCTCATGAAACATGGGATCCGCACTTTACATGTTGCGTTTATATTTTTGTTCAGTATATATTCAATAACCAGAATATGCCAACTTACTGTAGACCGAATATAAGCCTATTATCACCACAAGTTAAAAATACACCTCTGCATCAGAACTGGATCAGTAATCTCTTGCAAATATGAGAGCCAGAGCGATAACACTGGTGTGGTTATCTGATGGAACTGATCTGAACTCTTGAACTGATCTGTGCTAAGCTTGTTCTTAGTTCCCCTTCTTTGATTGTGGCGCGATAAGCACTATTTATGTAGTCGGGAGAACAAAGTGTCTAAGGCGAGTATCCACACAAAAGAGCATGTTCTCTCATGTCCTCATATAGGCACACCTTGCTCTAGGCCTAGGCCCGAAAGACAGTGTTTTAAAGTAAAGTGGATAAAGACAGCTTTGTTACAACCTAACAACAATGGGCCTGTGTTTTACATGGAGAAAGACAGCTTTGTTACAACCTAACAACAATGGGCCTGTGTTTTACGTGGAGAAAGACAGCTTTGTTACAACCTAACAACAATGGGCCTGTGTTTATGTGGAGAAAGACAGCTTTGTTACAACCTAACAACAATGGGCCTGCGTTTTACGTGGAGAAAGACAGCTTTGTTACAACCTAACAACAATGGGCCTGTGTTTTATGTGGAGAAAGACAGCTTTGTTACAACCTAACAACAATGGGCCTGTGTTTTACGTGGAGAAAGACAGCTTTGTTACAACCTAACAACAATGGGCCTGTGTTTTATGTGGAGAAAGACAGCTTTGTTATAACCTAACAACAATGGGCCTGTGTTTTATGTGGAGAAAGACAGCTTTGTTACAACCTAACAACAATGGGCCTGTGTTTTACGTGGAGAAAGACAGCTTTGTTACAACCTAACAACAATGTGCCTGTGTTTTACTTGGAGAAAGACAGCTTTTTTACAACCTAACAACAATGGGCCTGTGTTTTACATGGAGAAAGACAGCTTTGTTACAACCTAACAACAATGGGCCTGTGTTTTACATGGAGAAAGACAGCTTTGTTACAACCTAACAACAATGGGCCTGTGTTTTACGTGGAGAAAGACAGCTTTGTTACAACCTAACAACAATGGGCCTGTGTTTATGTGGAGAAAGACAGCTTTGTTACAACCTAACAACAATGGGCCTGTTTTACGTGGAGAAAGACAGCTTTGTTACAACCTAACAACAATGGGCCTGTGTTTTATGTGGAGAAAGACAGCTTTGTTACAACCTAACCACAATGGGCCTGTGTTTATGTGGAGAAAGACAGCTTTGTTACAACCTAACAACAATGGGCCTGTGTTTTATGTGGAGAAAGACAGCTTTGTTATAACCTAACAACAATGGGCCTGTGTTTTATGTGGAGAAAGACAGCTTTGTTACAACCTAACAACAATGGGCCTGTGTTTTATGTGGAGAAAGATGGCTTAGTTTGTATCAACCCTCATTTTGATAGTTGCACTGTCAGAGAGAACGAAGCTTCAACAATTCATCAAACCATCTCATTAATACTGCATGCTAATGCATGAAAATAGACTATAGGGTAGCAGGCAGGCAGCAGGCAGGCAGACTGCACAGGGTGGAGGACAGGAACATTAAGTGTATTTTCCTCTCTCAGATTTGTGTGTGAGAGAGATGATACTAGACTGCAGACATAAACCCATGTTATATGTATTGACTGAATTGATAAATAGGCTCCATGCATAGGCTAATAATAATTACTGATAGTTTACAATTGTGGTATAGTGCACCATAGCCTAGCCTACATCTGGAAGCCTGTAAGAAAAGGAGGCAAAGAAGAATATAATACAATAGAATATGACATGATAGAATGAAACAGAATATAAAATAATGGAATAGAACAGAATAGAATAGAATTGGCCCATGCCATGATGAGACATAGGCTAAATAACCTAAACATGGTGATGTTCATTTTCGTAGAATTTTGTTTGAGTTCAACGGTAAACTTTGACATTACTATTTGCCAAGTTGGATTGAATAGCCATCGGCAGCAAACAGAGAGAAGCCGGTGGAACTAGATTCTCCTCAGGACTACTAGCGGCGGAGGAAAACCGCTGAAAGTGGAAGTTACTAGCGCAGGTTACGTCACGGGGCTGGCGACAGAATGTCTGAGTGAGGCGAGAGCAAGCTGCACGTGAATGTGAAGTGAAATCTGGGAAAACAGTGCGATGTGCGAGTGTGATTAGAGCAGTTGAGGAGGAAAGACGAGGACTCTCGGAGGAGCCCTGAATTATAATAAAATTGTCAGCAAATTTGATTACTTTGCTGTTTTAGAGCAGCAACAGTGTCTGTTTGCTCTCTCTTGTTCTGGCTGTACTTTTACAGACTGCAACTCACTGTCCAAATACTGTAAATTAATTTGTTTGCAAAGCTGGCAGCCACCCTATTTGCATTATGGCACCATCATATCTGATAAACACAATGCACACATTCTGTGCCAGACAGACTATCAGTGTGAGCACAGCATAATGGTAATCCATTTATCAAACCTATTTGAATCAGAACCTTGTAAAAGGTATTTTGATGACTTGATTGCAAAAAAAATTATGCATTTGCTGATATACACTATATATACAAAAGTATGTGAACACCCCTTCAAATTAGTGGATTCGGCTATTTCAGCCACAACCGTTGCTGACAGGTGTATAAAATCGAGCACACAGCCATGCAATCTCCATAGACAAACATTCACAGTAGAATGGCCTTGCTGAAGAGCTGAGGGACGTTCAACGCGGCAACATCATAGGATGCCACCTTTCCAACAAGTCAGTTCATCAAATTTCTGCCCTGCTAGAGCTGCCCAGGTCAACTATAAGTGTTATTGTGAAGTGGAAACGTCTAGGAGCAACAAAGGCTTAGCGCGAAGTGGTAGGCCACACAAGCTCACAGAACAGGACCACTGAGTGCTGAAGCGCGTAGCGCGTAAAAATCGTCTGTCCTCGGTTGCAACACTCATTACCGAGTTCCAAACTGCATCTGGAAGCAACTTCAGCACAATAACTTTTCATTGGGAGCTTCATGAAATGGGTTTCCATGACCGAGCAGCCACACAGAAGCCTAAGATCACCACACGCAATGCAAAGTGTCGGCTGGAGTGGTGTAAAGCTCGCCGCCATTGGACTGGAGCAGTGGAAACGCGTTCTATGTAGTGATGAATCAAGCTTCACCATCTGGCAGTCTGACGGACGAATATGGGTTTGGCGGATGCCAGGAGAATGCTACCTGCCCCAATGCATAGTCCCAACTGTAAAGTTTGGTGGAGGAGGAATAATGGTCTGGGGCTGTTTTTCATGGTTTGGGCTGGGCCCCTTAGTTCCAGTGAAGGGACATTTTAACGCTACAGCATACTATGACATTCTAGACCGTTCTGTGCTTCCAACTTTGTGGCAACAGTTTGGGGAAGGCCATTTCCTGTTTCAGCATGACAATGCCCCCGTGCACAAAGCAGAAATGGTTTGTCGAGATCGGTGTGGAATAACTTGACTGGCCTGCACAGAGCCCTGGCCTCAACCCCATCTAACACCTTTGGGATTATTTGGAAAGGGAGGACCAACTCCATAAAATGCCCATGAGTTTGGAATGAGATGTTCGATGAGCAGGTGTCCACATACTTTTGGTCATGTTGTGTATCTACAAAGTACAGGGCAGGAAATATTGTCACATGCAGAGTATCTGAATTAAAAATAGAATGACAGACTCCTAAATTATGGTGGATGGCGGTCGGTATGACACTGGCCTTTCATGGAATGTTTGACTGATCCTAATTTTGATTCAACTAATTTGTCTACTCATATAATCAATGGATACCTTATCATATTTTACTTCAGATAGCTGTTAACACAAGAAAAGGAAAATGCATCTCAACTGTAAATCATAGTAAAAGTCAATAGACATTTAATGAAACCAGGACTTTGGGAAGAACTGGGAAATAGAGTCAATACCCTTATCTTCCATACGCTGTTTCCCTACCATTCTTTCTAGTGATGTGTGTGTGTGTGTGTGTGTGTGTGTGTGTGTCTTTTTCTTTCCTGAGATGTTCTATGACAGGTCCTATTGTTAGGTCATCACACAGCTGGATACCTCAGAGTGACGGAGAAGAGAAAAGATCTATTGGAGAGGTCGTCACCTTCCCAACTCTCTTAACCACACAAACACAGGCATGCATGCACACACACACACACACACACACACACACACACACACACACACACACACTGCCTGTGTACTAAATAATGGAAGACGTTGCTTTCTAAGCACAGATCCAGGATCAGCTCTTCCGAGACCAACCCTAACCAAAAATAAAGGGTTCAATGCATAACTGACCCAGACCTAAGATTACCTAAGATAACTACACCCGACTCAATCTTAAACCTGTCTGTCCACTCCTTAGTGACTAGTGACCATTGATCTAAAATAAGCCGATAGGTGGGTAACCTTAGGTGGGAACCAATGGTTAGTAGTGTGAGTCATTGACATCACTGGTGTAGTGAGACCTATGATCCTGGTACACCTGTCTTCATCTTAAACCTGTCTGTCCACTCCTTAGTGACCACTGATATAAAATGACTAAAATTAGACGCGATAGGTGGGAACCAATAAGAGGTGGAACCAATGGTTAGTGACTGTGGGCCTTTAATATCAAATACTTAATGTTGTGGGCGCATGGCCAGCCCCTTTGATTTCACCTAGTTGTTTGAGATCAGAGGTCATGAGGACAGCGTGCCATTGGCCCATTTAAAAGCATTGGAACCCAGCCTGTCTCTAGGCTAGACGGCATGAGGAAGAGCATAGCTGGAAGGTTGGATTGCAGCACAGCGTTCCATAGACATCCATGAATTGGCACGGGCATCGGAATGCTCTACAACGAACGATGACAGACACACATGTGTTTAGATGAGAGTGAGAGAGACCGGGCGGGCGGTGCGAGTGGGGACGTTGCTCTCTCTCCCCCCCACCGGAGGACTTTGGCAGGCCTGGTAGGGTTTTCAGTAATGACAGGCATCGTGGCAGGCAGTGTATCAGCCAGCTCGCATTTCAAACGGGCGCCTCTCTTGACGCGGCTTTCCACAAGTCCTTCTAGAAATAATGTTGTGAGTGGTAATATTAAAATTCTGTCTCCAAGGGCTGTCGGCTCACTATCTCCATCCAGTCACTGCACAGCACAATGCCCTAAGCCTTCCTCAGTAGCATACTGAAACATTCAGGTGTCACTCACTCATGTCAGTGACCACAACAAGCATATTGCTGTGTGTCATCATGACTCTTTAAATTGCAAAAGAACAATGCAGACACACACCCATACAGCAACACGTGCACACACACTCACACACAGGGTATGCAACAACAAGAATGCATCAGTAGTACCCTACTTGTCACTTCTCTAAGTATGACTCAACCCCAGCCTGTAAGGACACACACACACACACACACACACACACACACACACACACACAGCACAGCACAGGCCTGATCTGATTGGATCACACGTTTGTCTCGGAGGACAATGTGCTATTTGTGAACCCGCCGTATGTAAACTGAGATGGCAGACCGTCGGCTGTGTCTAAAAATCACAGTTGGGGCTGGTCGCCTGCCCCCCACCCCCACCCAACCACCCCCCAGAAGAGGTCCCCAAGGCAGGGCATCATGGAGGGTGGTCAGGGCTGCCCCTGTCCCCAGGGTTTGGCGGGTTGGGGGTGGGGGGGGGGGGGGGGGGTAGCGTCAGCTGCCATGGTCACTTGGTGGATGAATGGAATAGTCAGCGTCAGACAGCAGCGCACGGCTGTCAGTCAAGGATCCACCATGATGCCATGGGTTTATAGGCTATGGGTTTGTAGGCTACAACAGAAAAGGGTTGGTGACACAATGTGCCTCTCCTAACTGTGAGAGGTTGTTGTATTTTATTAGACACATGCTGGTGAATTCTCAGATAGACCTTCACTTTCAGGCATACATCTCATGACACATCCACGTTTGTTGTTATGGATGTGATTAGAAGATCATAGAACATTCTTCAAGGCCTTTGAAAAGGACACAATGCAGTAGCACACAACGCTCATTCAGAAGCTCCATTAAGGGAATGGGGTAATGGATTTCATTTACGGTGGGTTAACAATTCGTCATAGCGTTCATACACAATATTCGTGTGAAGTGATGTCAGGGGTGACAAGAAGTAGTGTGCGAGGACATCTCCTCAACCAGTTAAACGATCTTTAATAGAGAGAGGAAGTTGAGAAAATGGATGATGTAACTATAGCCTTGTGATGACAGAACACCTTAAAGGAAATAATCTCATACTGTACATCCAGGTCTATTCTATCTCTGATATAAACACAGAACCCAACTATGAGGGATCTAAGAACACTGATATACTACCGTACTGTATATCATACTAAATATGGATCTGCTGTTGTAGTAGGGGTCACAATGGGGCAAAATTCTAGCTAAATCTGCTAGATTACATAGATGTTGTTTTAATGGAGTGCAGTGATGAGGTCATCTCTCACGAGACACACACACACGTGTGTACATCTGGGAGTTGGGAGAGAGCATTGTAAGCGATAGCATCATTACGTCACCTCTTCACCAGAACATACTGTAACAGCAGCGGGCAAAAATAGATCCCAGTTCCCAAACAAAGCAGTGATGACAGATTTTGTTTGGTTGGAAAATTAAAACCAATCACTCAGGCCGCGATTGGAATTAGATCATTAGGGTATGTTTGGGGTCGACCGTCAACGAGTACAGAGTAACACAAGGAGAGGGGCAGCTGTGGTAGTCATTAGATATAAGGAAGACTCATTCAAATGGATCGTGATACAGATTTAGCACAATAAAGGAAAACTGTATTATTGTTACAACACAATGACGGTCATGGAGTAAGGACACCCTGTCCAGTCGAAAATAATATCAGGTTATACCTGCACGATCTCAAAGGAGGTGTGGTATGACAAACAAATAAAAGGGCCACTGATTTCCAGAACTTTGAGATGCAGCATGCAATTATAAGCGGCATAAAACCGAATAGTTCAATGAACATTATTAGAACATTTCATCCACCATGAAATGCCTGTTAAAATATCTGTACGTGTGGGTGTAGCAGGGCTGTTGAATTGAACACGTGTTAAAGAAGCAGAAGCTTGGGGACATCCCTCCCTTGCTTTATTGACCTTTAGGAGAGAGAGAGAGAGAGAGAGAGAGAGAGAGAGAGAGGCGAGCTGCACCCACCTACCCAGACTGAATGATGATGTCGTGCCACCCCCCTCCAGACCAGTGGTGGATTCATCGCTGTAGCACCACACCACAGCCCCCCTGGGCTGCATGCAGCTGTGTCCTCACTACCCTGCACCCGAGAGAGGCAGGTGGAGGGACTTTAGGAGGGAGGAGGTAGTGGGGTTAGGGTCAGGGGTAATGTGGTTACAAGCCCAGTTAACTGCTCCAATCCAATTGGATTGCCCCCCCCTTCGTTCTTGATTAGGGGTTGTTGCATCATTTTACTCCCACCAGGACAGACAGACCACCACTCTTTCCTCCCTCGCTACCCCCTCCAATAGTCTAGTTATTCACCCCCTCCTGTAATCTCCCTCTCTCTCTCTCCTCTAGTATCTTCCCCCATTCTCTCTCTAATATCTTCCCCACTCTCTCGCTCTTTCTCTATCTTCCCCCCTCTCTCTCCATCTAATATCTCCCCCCCTCCCTCCTTTATCTCCCCCCTCTCTATCTACCCCCTCTCTATCTTCCCCCTCGCTCTCTCCTCCAGTATCTTCCCCCCTCTCTCTCCCTCTAATACAGTATCTTCCCCCTCTCTCTCCTCTAGTATTTCCCCCCTCATATATCTTCTCCATCTCTCTACTCTAGTATCTCCCCCCCATATATCTTATCCCCATCTCTCTCCTCTAGTATCTCCCCCCTCATATATCTTCTCTCCCCCCCCCCAAGCATCCACTCCTCTCTCCCACCTCCTTCAGTGTGCAGCTCAGGCCTAGGGGGGAGACCAGTCCCATCGATCATGGCCAATTACCACAGCAACCCTCTCAGGACAGCAGTGACAGTCAGACCTGGGTTCAAATACTATTTGAAATCACTTCAAATTCTTTATTTGGCCGGTATTGAGCATGCCTGGCGCCATGGAACCAGTAGAATAGTCGCACACCTGTAAACCCAGTCCATCTAGAACCACAGGCAGGTCAAATCAACAGTTTAAAGTATTTGAAAGATTTCACATAGTATTTGAACCCAGGTATGCTGTCCACAGATCTCCAATAACCTCTCCTCTACTATATACTACACTTTATGAGTCCTCTGAATAGGCTGGAGAGGATAGCTGAGAAAGCGGTTGGTTGGTCCCCATAGGACAGTGATATCGAGGGGGTCACCTTCTGGAAAATGACAGTGGCTGCATCTGAAATCACACCCTATTTCCTGTATAGTGTACTACTTTATACCAGAGGGTCAACCAACCGATCTCTCCACCATGTCACCCAGACTCCATTTCAAATCAAATCAAATGTTATGTCACATGCTTTGTAAACAACAGGTGTAGACTAACAGTGAAATGCTTACTTATGGGCCCTTCCCAACAATGCTGAGAGAAAATAAATAGAAATAACTGGAGAGAATAAAATCAAAACATGTTCAGAAGCAGCCAGTGTCACCTTGTTGTGTACCAAGCTCAGAGTTTCCAAACGTTTCCCCTCCTATTCAAAGGGAGGAATCCCTAGCCCTCAGTCTGGTGTGACAGTCATCTTCATTAACGTTGAACATAATGAACATCAACGTAAAACTATTTCTTAGTGTTATAGGACCTTAATGTGCTTCTTCTTGAGCCACTCCTTTGTTGCCTTGGCCGTGTGTTTTGGGTCATTGTCATGCTGGAATACCCATCCACGACCCATTTTCAATGCCCTGGCTGAGGGAAGGAGGTTCTCACCCAAGATTTGACGGTACACGGCCCCGTCCATCGTCCCTTTGATGCGGTGAAGTTGTCCTGTCCCCTTAGCAGAAAAACACCCCCAAAGCATAATGTTTCCACCTCCATGTTTGATGGTGGGGATGGTGTTCTTGGGGTCATAGGCAGCATTCCTCCTCCTCCAAACACGGCGAGTTGAGGCGATGCCAAAGAGCTCCATTTTGGTCTCATCTGACCACAACACTTTCACCCAGTTCTCCTCTGAATCATTCAGATGTTCATTGGCAAACTTCAGACGGGCATCTATATGTGCTTTCTTGAGCAGGGGGACCTTGCGGGCGCTGCAGGATTTCAGTCCTTCACAGCGTAGTGCGTTACCAATTGTTTTCTTGGTGACTATGGTCCCAGCTGTCTTGAGATCATTGACAAGATCCTCCCGTGTAGTTCTGGGCTGATTCCTCACCGTTCTCATGATCATTGCAACTCCACGAGGTGAGATCTTGCATGGAGCCCCAGGCCGAGGGAGATTGACAGTTTTTTTGGGTTTCTTCCTTTTGTGAATAATCGCACCAACTGTTGTCACATTCTCACCAAGCTGCTTGGCGATGGTCTTGTAGCCCATTCCAGCCTTGTGTAGGTCTACAATCTTGTCCCTGACATCCTTGGAGAGCTCTTTGGTCTTGGCCATGGTGGAGAGTTTGGAATCTGATTGATTGCTTCTGTGGACAGGTGTCTTTTATACAGGTAACAAACTGAGATTAGGAGCACTCCCTTTAAGAGTGTGCTCCTAATCTCAGCTCGTTACCTGTATAAAAGACACCTGGGAGCCAGAAATCTTTCTGATTGAGAGGGGGTCAAATACTTATTTCCCTCATCAAAATGCAAATCAATTTATTACATTTTTGACATGCGTTTTTCTGGATTTGTTGGTTGTTATTCTGTCTCTCACTGTTCAAATAAACCTACCATTAAAATTATAGACTGATCATTTCTTTGTCAGTGGGCAAACGTACAAAATCAGCAGGGGATCAAATACTTTTTTCCCCTCACTGTATGTAGCTACATTTACTAGCTCGCAGCCAGCCCATAGAGCATTGCATGGTTTGTAGTCGACTTGAGCTGCAACAGATTTTCCACGTTGCTACCAACCTTATTATAACGACAAAATAAACATTTGTTCACAAAAAAATATTCAGTGATATTTAACACAGTAAATTAAAGGAATTGTGGTTTTGGGTGGATTTTCCCTTTAAAGCTGTATGGCAAAGTAAGATAATTGCTTTGATAAATGCTATACGCTTGAATCTTGGTCTGGAGGACAAATGTAATTATGGAATAACACAATTGTCATTAACTATAACACATTGACAAGAACTGGATAGAGACACTTTTAATTGTTGAACCGCAGAATATGAAGGTACATTGACTTTAATTGCAGTAAATAGATAATGTATTACTTCAGATGTCCATTTTCTGATGGAGAACCAACGAACCACAGTAGTCTGCCACCCTCTTGTGGACAAAATCCACAATTTCACTTCATTCAAAAAACACCACCATGCTCAGGAAATGGGGTTTGTTTATTCATAAGATATTCTTTTAAAAAATCACATGAATTGAATGACTTTGATAAAACACTCCTTTGGCTCCCAAAGGTAGGTGTGTGTGGGCGAGTTCGTTTTGCATAGCCCGCTGCTCACGGGTGGATGAAGATTTCACTTTAGGACCAATGGTCTAATATGTAAACCACGCCCACCCAGGGCACCAGGCAATGCAAAACTAACTCGCCTTGTGTGTGTGCGCATGACTCTGGTGGTACACCCAGGTTGGGGCTCTCTAAGCCATCGGCCCAAGGGGGGCCAGTAGGGTAGGGCTACATTCCAAATATCCACACTAACATACCACTTAGAACGGAGCAATGTAGCATGGAATGCTAGTGTGGGTATTGGAACAGCCATACAGGTGTCAGGGCTTGAGGAGGATGGATATGGAGGTCTCTCTGATGGAGGGAGGGAGGGAGGGATTGGTCCTTTAGTCGTCCAGGAAGAAGTAGTTCCCACTCTTCTTCTGTTCACAATCCTAGATATACAACATAGAGATTGGGTTACAGAGAAACCACAATCCTAGATATACAACATATAGATTGTATAGCTTGGGTTAGAGGAGAGCAAAGGACAGAAAATGGAGTCGTGCTGAATGAATTAACTGAATGAAAGGCAATAATAGTCAATACGTTACTAAAAGCACAAAATGGATGTAAATAAATATAGGTTTTCCCCTGTACCTTTATGGAATTCATCTTGTTGATCCTTGGTCGGAAGTTGTTGGGGTCTCTCCTGAACGTGATCTCCAGTTGTGATAGGAACTTGTTCATCCCTGCGAGTAAGGTCTGTGGCCTGAGAGGTCAAACGTTGACAGGGCCTGTGTTACACGCATCCTTAAGAGCTAAACATGGGTTCCTAACAACAACCCATATCTTAGCATGCTTTCAGTGTGACTTGTCATGAAAATACCACTTTCCTGTCAGACTGGAACATGAATTTCACAGTCAAGATTTGCCTATATTTTGAAGTGGGGAGTTTGACAGTTTGCTTACAAATCACCCAATAATCAGTTTGAAGGAGGTAAGAGTTCTATCAAGTTAAGGGAAGAGAACAATAGCTTGAAGAACAGCAGACATTAAGGAATACCAGACATGTTGGGTAAATCAGTGGATGAGACTATCAAACCAAATGATGGGAAGGGTTGACGTACGTGTTGGCAGCGGTGCTTCGTGAGGGAATACCGTCGAACACGATGACGCGGTCAGCCAGGTAGGTGGCCATGATGAAGTCATGCTCCACCACGAACGCTGTCTTCTTGGCATGGAGGATGAATCTAGAAACAAACAATTAATGTATCAAAATCAATGGCATCCATTTAAGTCCATTAAGGTTTGTGAGGTTATAGAGTTTCTGTATTTCCTGTCAAACTAATCAAAACACAGATGATTAAAAAGACAAAGGTGTGTGAATGGTACTGCCGTGAGCAATGCAAAGCACTAGATGGATCTCTTAGCTGGAGGTAGAAGTTCACCTTAAACACAGATCTAGGATCAGAGTGTGTGTATGTGTACAGGTGTGTGTGGTTACCTTTTGATGACCTTGGCGCACACGAGACGCTGCTCAGAGTCCAGGTAGGCGGAGGGCTCGTCTATCAGGTAGACATCAGCTGGTTTCCCCAGACACAGAGCCATGGCCACCCTCTGCAACTCTCCTCCAGACAGGTTCTGGACCTACAGAGACACAAGCAGGGGGGTGTTCATTAGACACCAAACAGAAGAAAACGGATTGAAACAGGGAGGGACTACCTGAACTGGACTTGTCCAATAAGAAATGCTTGTTTTCATTTTCTGATCTGGTGTGTATGGTCCATTGGGGCACCGCGTAGAAAAGTGTTTTGAATCAGAATTGTTTTTATTCAGTTTTTTACTGGACAAGTTCAAATAGTAGTACCTCCCCGTTTCGCACCGTTGCAAAACATTATATGCCAACTGAACACAACCCAGAATGCACAACTTACGTCCTGGTCGATGATGCTCTCAATCTGCATAGGCTTCATGACGTCAGTCACAAACTGAGGGTGAGTATAGGCGTCTCGGATCTTCTCATGGAGCAGGGCCCGCACACTACCCTACAGAGACAGAGGACATGAGGGAGTTAGTCATGGTCTGAGAGGGGCACACTACCCTACAGAGACAGAGGACATGAGGGAGTTAGTCATGGTCTGAGAGGGGCACACTACCCTACAGAGACAGAGGACATGAGGGAGTTAGTCATGGTCTGAGAGGGGCACACTACCCTACAGAGACAGAGGACATGAGGGAGTTAGTCATGGTCTGAGAGGGGCACACTACCCTACAGAGACAGAGGGAGTTAGTTAGTCAGGAGATGAGAGGGGCACACTACCCTACAGAGACAGAGGGAGTTAGTTAGTCAGGAGATGAGAGGGGCACACTACCCTACAGAGACAGAGGGAGTTAGTTAGTCAGGGTCTGAGAGGGGCACACTACCCTACAGAGACAGAGGGAGTTAGTTAGTCAGGGTCTGAGAGGGGCACACTACCCTACAGAGACAGAGGGAGTTAGTTAGTCAGGGTCTGAGAGGGGCACACTACCCTACAGAGACAGAGGGAGTTAGTTAGTCAGGGTTTGAGAGGGGCACACTACCCTACAGAGACAGAGGGAGTTAGTTAGTCAGGGTCTGAGAGGGGCACACTACCCTACAGAGACAGAGGGAGTTAGTTAGTCAGGGTCTGAGAGGGGCACACTACCCTACAGAGACAGAGGGAGTTAGTTAGTCAGGAGATGAGAGGGGCACACTACCCTACAGAGACAGAGGGAGTTAGTTAGTCAGGAGAAGAGAGGGGCACACTACCCTACAGAGACAGAGGGAGTTAGTTAGTCAGGAGATGAGAGGGGCACACTACCCTACAGAGACAGAGGGAGTTAGTTAGTCAGGGTCTGAGAGGGGCACACTACCCTACAGAGACAGAGGGAGTTAGTTAGTCAGGAGATGAGAGGGGCACACTACCCTACAGAGACAGAGGGAGTTAGTTAGTCAGGAGATGAGAGGGGCACACTACCCTACAGAGACAGAGGGAGTTAGTTAGTCAGGAGATGAGAGGGGCACACTACCCTACAGAGACAGAGGGAGTTAGTTAGTCAGGGTCTGAGAGGGGCACACTACCCTACAGAGACAGAGGGAGTTAGTTAGTCAGGAGATGAGAGGGGCACACTACCCTACAGAGACAGAGGGAGTTAGTTAGTCAGGAGATGAGAGGGGCACACTACCCTACAGAGACAGAGGGAGTTAGTTAGTCAGGAGATGAGAGGGGCACACTACCCTACAGAGACAGAGGGAGTTAGTTAGTCAGGAGATGAGAGGGGCACACTACCCTACAGAGACAGAGGGAGTTAGTTAGTCAGGAGATGAGAGGGGCACACTACCCTACAGAGACAGAGGGAGTTAGTTAGTCAGGAGATGAGAGGGGCACACTACCCTACAGAGACAGAGGGAGTTAGTTAGTCAGGAGATGAGAGGGGCACACTACCCTACAGAGACAGAGGGAGTTAGTTAGTCAGGGTCTGAGAGGGGCACACTACCCTACAGAAACAGAGGGAGTTAGTTAGTCAGGGTCTGAGAGGGGCACACTACCCTACAGAGACAGAGGGAGTTAGTTAGTCAGGAGATGAGAGGGGCACACTACCCTACAGAGACAGAGGGAGTTAGTTAGTCAGGAGATGAGAGGGGCACACTACCCTACAGAGACAGAGGGAGTTAGTTAGTCAGGAGATGAGAGGGGCACACTACCCTACAGAGACAGAGGGAGTTAGTTAGTCAGGGTCTGAGAGGGGCACACTACCCTACAGAGACAGAGGGAGTTAGTTAGTCAGGAGATGAGAGGGGCACACTACCCTACAGAGACAGAGGGAGTTAGTTAGTCAGGAGATGAGAGGGGCACACTACCCTACAGAGACAGAGGGAGTTAGTTAGTCAGGAGATGAGAGGGGCACACTACCCTACAGAGAGAGTTAGTTAGTCAGGGTCTGAGAGGGGCACACTACCCTACAGAGACAGAGGGAGTTAGTTAGTCAGGGTCTGAGAGGGGCACACTACCCTACAGAGACAGAGGGAGTTAGTTAGTCAGGAGATGAGAGGGGCACACTACCCTACAGAGACAGAGGGAGTTAGTTAGTCAGGGTCTGAGAGGGGCACACTACCCTACAGAGACAGAGGGAGTTAGTTAGTCAGGGTCTGAGAGGGGCACACTACCCTACAGAGACAGTTAGTTAGTCAGGAGATGAGAGGGGCAGGTGTCTGTGTTAGAGGTGTGTAGTTGTCAAGGCAGTGACTGGTTGGTACCTACTTTGAATTTGGGGCTGATCTTTTGGGGTTTGTAGCTGACGTTCAGGATAGGCACTTCCCCTTTGGAAGTAATAGAAAATGTTTAGGAAAAACGTACACAAAACATTAAGAACACCTTCCTAATATTGAGTTCCACCACCCCCTTTTGCCCTCAGAACAGCCTCACTTACATTTTTTGTCTTGCCCATTCACCCTCTGAATGACACACATACACAATCCATGTCTTAATTGTCTCAAGGCTTAAAAATCCTTCTTTAACTCGTCTCCTCCCCTTCATCTACACTGATTTGAAGTGGATTTAACAAGTGACATCAATAAGGGATCATAGCGTTCACCTGAATTTACCTGGTCAGTCTGTCATGGAAAGAGCAGGTGTTCCTAATGTTTTGTTCACTCAGTGTATAGTGGTTGTACATGGTTCCAGCAATTAGACAATGTGAAGAGGAAATAAGTTGTCAAATGTTATTTACCCCCTTCATCTGGTTTCAGACGGCCAGCCAGCATTCTGATGAACGTGGTTTTGCCCGTCCCTGAAAGAGAGGATTTAGAAATAAGACTCATTATATGGAACACACACCCCCTCTCCTCACACACTCCTCCACCATTCCCTTCCCCCTCTCCTCACCATTCTCTCCCAGCATGACCATGATCTCAGAGTCGGTGAACTCTCCCTCCAGGATCTCCAGGGCAAAGTCTCCCATGTTCTTCTTCATGTGGGGGTACTGGTAGTGGCACATCCTCTTGATCTCTTCCTCGTTGGCCGTCTCTGCCACCTAGTGTTATATTACACAGTATTATCACATTATTATCTCTGCCACCTATTGTTATATTACACAGTATTATCACATTATTATCTCTGCCACCTAGTGTTATATTACACAGTATTATCACATTATTATCTCTGCCACCTAGTGTTATATTACACAGTATTATCACATTATTATCTCTGCCACCTAGTGTTATATTACACAGTATTATCAAATGATTCTCTGCCACCTAGTGTTATATTACACAATATTATCACATTATTATCTCTGCCACCTAGTGTTATATTACACAGTATTATCAAATGATTCTCTGCCACCTAGTGTTATATTACACAATATTATCACATTATTGTAGTTTTTATAGATTATTATTAACTGGATGGTTCGAGCCCTAAATGCTGATTGTCTGAAAGCCATACTATTCTAATTAGGTTGGTAACCAGTTTATAATAGCAATAAGGCACCTCGGGGGTTTGTGGCACTCTGCGTTGCGTCGTGCGTAAGAACAGCCCTTAGCCGTGGTATATTGGCCATATGCCACACCTCCTCTGGCCTTATTGCTTATTTTTATGACATTACCTTGAACACCAGCGATATCTCCCTGAATCGCAGATTCTCCGTGGGAACATAGCCATCCAGGAAGATGTTGATGCCTGGAGAAGGGAGCGGAGGAGGACTGGGGTTAGAGGAGAAGCTGCCAAATGAACAGGACAGTTGTGCATTGGGAAAATATCCATTGGTTGTGGGATCATTTGGTTGTGGTGAAATGTTCCCCTGACTTAGATTTGGAAAAGCTGTGGTACCATTTTGAGGGTAAGTGAGAGGGGGGTGGTCTATGGGGTGTTGCGCTAGGCTAGGGGCTTAAGGCTTTCTTGAAATGTCTGTACCAGTTGGCTCTGCAGCAGACCCATGAGACAGAGTGTAGCCTGCCATGCACTGAGGATATGCTTTATCCATAGAAAACCTATTCAGTATCAATGCTAAAGAAAAAAAGAACAAAACAACTAAACATATCAATAGCCAGGGCATCATTGTGAATTAGAACGTGTTCTTAATTAACTGACTCACCTGGTTGAATAAAAGGTTAAATAAATAAAATAGGTAAGTAAGAGGGTGAAGAGGTCAGGGCCTAAAATTAACACCCGCCACCTGCCAAATGCGGGTAGATTTTGGCATTGGTCGATAAGTTGTCTATTTCACCAGCCACGTTTGCGGGTGGTCAGGGTTCCACAGGGCGAGCATTTCACTCACATTTGTGAATACAAATATTCAAGTATGATCACATTTATAGTAAAATAAATGCTGCAGTAGCTGTTTCCAAAGTATTTCTGCAGTTTTGTTTCATAGATGGTAATTTAATCGCACAAAGTCAAAGAACTACAAATCCTATATAGCCTATCCCACCTCGCATTGCAACACTGCCTGGCTGGGGGCTGTCGCACATGAAGAGTGAAAGATTCATTTTTAGAAGCGCTGTGCACAGGCATAAACGTTGGTCTAATTTACAGAAAAACGAAATTCTACTGACGTGAGACTTTATCCTTGTGTTTCTTGGCTACTTACATTGTTTTGTTCACAAGCTAGGTTGTTTTTCTATGTTTGCATTTCAACTGCTAGGGAAGAGAAGACAAGGCTTGTACTAGTCAGACTCAATCTCACAGGCATAAACATGACTGGAGTCACATTACCACGGTAACCTCCTGCCCTTAAAGGGGCAGGTGAAAAGACTAATGTCACAAAAAGTAATTATTCAATATACCACAAGTTACTTCTTACTAGTAATACCTTTATGGTCCTCTGTAGCTCAGCTGGTAGAGCACGGCGCTTGTAACGCCAAGGTAGTGGGTTCGATCCCCGGGACCACCCATACACAAAAAAAAATATGCACGCATGACTGTAAGTCGCTTTGGATAAAAGCGTCTGCTAAATGGCATATTATTATTATTATTTATTGCTTTAGAAACATTACAAAGCATGCTAATCTGTTTTTCTGTGTTTTGTTGGTGTAATTGTATCGACCCAAAACTATTTTGGCTGGTAAACAATCTGAGTGGCTGGTAGATTTTTAAATCTACCCGTCACAATGGCTGGTGGACCAAAAAGTTAATTTTATACCCTGGAAGAGGTAGTCACCTTCCCTGACTCCAAAGGGCATAGTGACCATTCCGTAGGCGCTGGACACTCCGTACAGACAGTGTAGTGTTTATGGTGTAGTATGTAGTGTTAGGGTCCTACCTTCCCTGACTCCAAAGGGCATAGTGACCACTCCATAGGCACTGGGCACTCCATACAGACAGCAGATGAAGTCAGACAGGTAGTCCAGCACACTCAGGTCGTGTTCCACCACTATGATGTATCTGGGAGAGAGAGAGAGAGAGGGCAAAATACAAGTCAAGAGTCTATAAGACAAGACAAAGCTGATGGAAGAATAGTGGATAATGTTGAAGTAGGCATAAAACCAAAGTAAACAGAGTGAAATAGGGAGGAACTACCAGGGTTGTGTTTAATAGGAAGAAAAACGGAAGAAAACTGAAACGGGGCGTTACTACCTGAATTTGTCCAATGAGAAACTCTTGTTTTTCTTTTTCTGTTGCAAAACGCTTTGCTACAGTATGCCCTTATGAACACGGCCCAGTCCTCTAGTGAGAGCATCATGTAATGTAACGGACCTGTCTGGGGAGATGAGGGAGCGGATGGTGACGGCAGCTCTTAGACGCTGCTTCACATCCAGGTAACTGGACGGCTCGTCAAACATGAAGCTGGAATGAACCACATAAAGAGAGCCGCGTTAAAAACCACATAACATATTCAGTCAAAGATGGCCTCCGCTGATGAGGCCAAAGACTAACTGAAGCTGTTGACTTACATGTCTGCTCTCTGGATGCAGACCACAGCGATGGCAAAGCGCTGCAGCTCTCCTCCTGATAGGTCCTCCACATTCCTCTCCCTGAGATGAGTCAGATCTGAGAGAGGAAAGAGATGAAATAATCTGCTGGCCAAATGGTATATTTTACTGACAACTTGACTGTAGAAGTGGGTCAAAAGGAACGTTTAACATAAATGGAAAATTAGGATTACATATAGACAAACATTAGATTATAGACTCGAAGAGAAGAAGACAAGGGGAGAACCCAATCCAAACGTACCAAGCTGCTCACAGACGATGGTCTCCGTCTTGGAGTCGTCTTTCCTGCTCAGAATGGAGCCCACAGTCCCCTGGTGGCGGAACACAGCACTACTGTTAGCTCGTCAGACAACAATTCAGTACAGATCTGTGTATCTGGAACGCACCCATTCTATCCCCTCATTTCTACAGGTCTGAACCCACACCCACGGGCTTGACTGACCTTGACAGTCTTGGGGATCTGGTCGACGTACTGGGGCTTGACGATGGCCTTCAGGTCATCCTCCAGGATCTTGGTAAAGTAGTTCTGGAGCTCAGAGCCACGGAAGTAGGTCAGGATCTCCTGCCAGTCTGGTGGAGCCTGGTGGAGGACCGGGAGAGAATGGAGCTTTTGAAACTAGGGATAAGTGTGATGTAACACAGCAAGGTGTTATAGTAACTAGTTGCATTTCAGTCATTTAGCTGACACTGTAAAGTCATTCAGCTGACATACAGTAGGGAGAACAAGTATTTGATACACTGCTGATTTTGCAGGTTTTCCTACTTACAAAGCATGTAGAGGTCTGTAATTTTTATCATAGGTACACTTCAACTGTGATAAATGGAATCTAAAACAAAAATCCAGAAAATCACAATGTATGATTTTAAAGTAATTAATTTGTATTTTATTGCATGACATAAGTATTTGATCACCTACCAACCAGTAAGAATTCCGGCTCTCACAGTCCTGTTAGTTTTTCTTTAAGAAGCCCTCCTGTTCTCCACTCATTACCTGTATTAACTGCACCTGTTTGAACTCGTTACCTGTATAAAAGACACCTGTCCACACACTCAATCAAACAGACTCCTATCTCTCCACAATGGCCAAGACCAGAGAGCTGTGTAAGGACATCAGGGATAAAATTGTACACCTGCACAAGGCTGGGATGGGCTACAGGACAATAGGCAAGCAGCTTGGTGAGAAGGCAACAACTGTTGGCTCAATTATTAGAAAATGGAAGAAGTTCAAGATGACGGTCAATCACCCTCGGTCTGGGGCTCCATGCAAGATCTCACCTTGTGGGGCATCAATGATCATGAGGAAGGTGAAGGATCAGCCCAGAACTACATGGCAGGACCTGGTCAATGACCTGAAAAGAGCTGGGACCACAGTCTCAAAGAAAACCATTAGTAACACACTACGCCGTCATGGATTAAAATCCTGCAGCGCACGCAAGGTCCCCCTGCTCAAGCCAGCGCATGTCCAGGCCCGTCTGAAGTTTGCCAATGACCATCTGGATGATTCAGAGGAGGAATGGGAGAATGTCATGTGGTCTGATGACACAAAAAATTGAGCTTTTTGGTCTAAACTCCACTCACCGTGTTTGGAGGAAGAAGGATGATTACAACCCCAAGAACACCATCCCAACCGTGAAGCATGGAGGTGAAAACATCATTCTTTGGGGATGCTTTTCTGCAAAGGGGACAGGACGACTGCACCGTATTGAGGGGAGGATGGATGGGGCCATGTATCGCGAGATCTTGGCCAACAACCTCCTTCCCTCAGTAAGAGCATTGTAGATGGGTCGTGGCTGGGTCTTCCAGCATGACAACGACCCGAAACACACAGCCAGGGCAACTAAGGAGTGGCTCCGTAAGAAGCATCTCAAGGTCCTGGAGTGGCCTAGCCAGTCTCCAGACCTGAACCCAATAGAACATCTTTGGAGGGAGCTGAAAGTCCGTATTGCCCAGCGACAGCCCCGAAACCTGAAGGATCTGGAGAAGGTCTGTATGGAGGAGTGGGCCAAAATCCCTGCTGCAGTGTGTGCAAACCTGGTCAAGACCTACAGGAAACGTATGATCTCTAATTGCAAACAAAGGTTTCTGTACCAAATATTAAGTTCTGCTTTTCTGATGTATCAAATACTTATGTCATGCAATAAAATGCAAATTAATTACTTAAAAATCATACAATGTGATTTTCTGGATTTTTGTTTTAGATTCCGTCTCTCACAGTTGAAGTGTACCTATGATAAACATTACAGACCTCTACATGCTTTGTAAGTAGGAAAACCTGCAAAATCAGCAGTGTATCAAATACTTGTTCTCCCCACTGTAATTATCCAGAGGGACTTCCAATAAGTGACTGTGTGATCCTTTAAACATTTTAAAGCCATATAATGTATTAGACATTTAGCTACATTCTCTACAAGTTTGTGTCATAAAACTAATAGTTACACACTTACATCATACTTTCCCAAATTAGGCTTCTGTTTTCCAGCCAAAATTTTCAGCGCCGTGGATTTCCCGATTCCATTGGTGCCCACAAGTCCCAAAACCTCTCCAGGTCTGGGAATGGGTAATCTGGAATGGAATATTGCAAAAGTACAGTCCATGGATTCAAGACAGAAACAAACGTTTATTGAGATTAGGCCTATTTGAGACAAACACAGCCCTCTTTACCTTGAAAATTAACCCACCTATGCAACTTGAAGGAGTTGGCACAGTATCTGTGAGTTGTCTCTTTCTCGAGGTTGCTTGGCAAGTTGACAATAGACAAGGCCCCAAATGGACATTTCTGGAAGAAAAAAGTAGTCAGTGCTAAGTGCCATGTAATCAGGACTGAAGGTAAATACATAAAGAAAAAACTACTCGTCCACATTTGTATCAACAGAGGGTCAGTCATTTTGTTACAATTTTACCTTGATACAGATGCCACATCCGATACAGAGTGATTCAGAAATCCACACAATTTTGCTCTGAGCTGTGACTTCTATGCACAGTTTGCCTGCAAGACAAAAAGATTACAAAGATGGATGACAGTTGAGGCTTGAAAAAAGTAAACATGGACCATTTCAACTGTACATAACTTGAGGCATTATCTTTTAGGCTACTGCCTCAAGACTTGGAGGAATTAGTTATAGTGTATGTGTCAGTGATATTATAATAGGCCAAGATTCTCAAGTACTAGGTTCAGTACAGTAGGAAAGGATGCAACACAAGTCTTACCCATCCGAACCACAGGGCAACTCTTCTTGCACTCCTGCCGGCATTTCTTTGGCTTGCATTTGTCATGGTTCACAATGGCGATTCTGGTGTTTTTCTCCGACATTCTGCCTGCCTCTTGTCAACTCTTGGCGGAGCAGAATCCCTCCCCAGAGTACTGCAATACAGAGATATGACAGTTTTGATCAGACAAGACAAGGGTTAGGCCTGTAGTGTCTGCAGAGACAGTGAGTCAGATTGATAACAGTTTGGATGAATGAACACAGAAATGGCCTGTAAATTAGTATTTACTATGGATCCCCATTAGCTGCTACCAAGGCAGTAGCTATTCTTCCTAGGGTCCAGCAAAATTAAGGCAGTTATACAATTTAAAAAACATTACACTACATTCACAACACATTAAGTGTGTGCTCCAAATCTGGGGGAGGCAAGAAAGAAGAACGTATCTAGTTATATCTATCTCGTATCCATCTCCCACTTCGAGACAAGAAAGCGAGATGGATAACGTTAGTTACAACTAACGTTAGATAACTATTAACACTGGTAAATATGAAACAAGGATAGCCATCAACAAAGAGACGGAGACTGTCAAAGTGGCATCAACACTGCTCAGATAGCTAGATTAGCAAATCAGCCAACTAGCATTTAGTTTACCTTAGCTAGTTACATTACCGTTAGCTAGGGTCACTTAATCCAAATCAGCTGGAAATATTTGCGTTGGCTCACATTGTTAGCTATAAAAACTAGTTAGCCAGCTTACTAGTGTCAGTGAGCTATAATTAAACACCGGGTAACTTAATTGGCAGTTATAAACTATCAAATAAACGATCAGCTGTCATGTGAAATTAACAGAGGTGGCTGTGATACACTAGCTAGTAAGCTAACGTTAGCTAGCTAGTTGGCTAACGAACAGTGCTGACGTTTGTGCTAACTCTGTTAGCTAGCTAGCCAGCTGGACAAGCAGCCCATTAAAACATTATTTATTTGACAAGTTTGTAACTACTATCATTTACATTTTAATCCAACTCACCCAGAAACACTCTTCGGGTGATTCTGTCCTCCAGGAATGATACTTTAGGTTTTAAAGTGTCGTTTTACTACGGTGTTTCAAACAACGTGTTCTCAACGGGGAGCGAACGCCGGGAGAAAAATGGCGCTCTCATGCGTAAAGTTTGGCGACGTCCAGCTATGCGTCGCTGTGACGTAGGTATCCTACTACAATAAAAAGTGGGAGTAGGTTATTTGAGGTGATGGCAAAGCAGAACATCTGTTAGAAATTCCTAGAAAGAAATTGAAGTGTATTATCAGAAATGTTTAATTGAATTTGAGAGGCCTTCAATGTAAACTCAAGCTCATGTGTCATTTTACTTCTGTAAGATACAATGGCTTCATTTTCAACTTGGCCTTAATGAAAAGTCTGTCAATGGTTTCACCAAGCCATCAAATAAATAAAGGGGAAATATGTTACTTATCTAAAACAAGTTATTTTAACTACATAGGCCCATTGATGCTAAGATGTTTAGAAACATGAATCATACTGTATTTATCATATAGGAAAATTGCTTTTGAAGGCATCTCTGGCTGCAGTGCAACTGGTGTCTTCAATGTTGTGTCACATACTATATCAAAATGCAGAATGAGACAAAGTGTGTATTCTTAAACCACCATAGGCCTACTCAAATCAGATCAAATCAAATTGTATTGGGCCAAATCGTACTGTTACGCGGAGTGGAACGGGGGAACCCAAGAGCAGACTCAGACAAGGAGACTGGGATGAAGTAACCAAGGTATTTATTGAGACACAGTTGGAAGATGGAGTGCAGGTCAGGGGAAACTTCTGGAAACTAGGTGCAGAGGCTGCAGCTGGAGCGAGGGGGGTTGAGACAGGGTGAGCAGGTCCGGAGGGGAATCCAAGGGAGTAGTAGAGTGGGGAATCCAGGACAGAGTAGCAGGATGACGAGACGTGGGACTGGAGACAGGGACCAGAGTCAGAGCAGGCAGAACTGTAGCGGAGAGGAAAACAGCGTGAGGCAAGGAAAACAGGCACAACAGGATCTGTATCATTGTATGCTGTAGCGTTAAGATTTCCCTTCACTGGATCTAAGGGGCCTAGCCCAAACCATAAAAAACAGCCCCAGACCATTATTCCTCCTCCACCAAACTTTACAGTTGGCACTATGCATTGGGGCAGATAGTGTTCTCCTGGCATCTGCCAAACCCAGATTCGTCCGTCGGACTGCCAGGTGGTGAAGCGTGATTCATCACTCTAGAGAACGCGTTTCCACTGCTCCAGAGTCCAATGGCAGCGAGCTTTACACTACTCCAGCTGATGCTTGGCATTGCGCATGGTGATCTTAGGCTTGTGTGTGGCTGCTCAGCCATGGAAACCCATTTCATGAAACTCCAGACGAATAGTTATTGTGCTGACGTTGCTTCCAGAGCCAGTTTGGAACTCGGTAGTGAGTGTTGCAACTGAGAATAGACAATTTTTACGCGCTACGCACCTCAGCACTCGGTGGTCCCGTTCTGTGAGCTTGTGTGGCTTACCACTTCGCGGCTGAGCCGTTGTTGCTCCTAGACATTTCCACTTCACAATAACAGCACTTACAGTTGACCGGGGCAGCTCTAGCAGGGCAGAAATTTGACGAACTGACTTGTTGGAAAGGTGGTAGGCAGTGTGCTTCCGATGATGCATTGGGAAGACCGCACCACCCATATTCAACTAATAAAATAATGGACGACCTGACCAGAGAGGTCCAGAACCTGAAGAACAGCTTGCAGTTCTCCCAGGGTCAGCTCGATGAGTTGAAACAGGAGAACGGCAAGATGACAGCAATCTGTAAGTCATTGAGAGAGGACATCAGTTCTGTGTGTGAATCCATGATAACAATGACGGATAAATCAGACTATCTCGAGGGACAATCAAGGTGGAATAACATGGTTGTGGACGGAATTGCAGAATCTCCATATGAGACCTGGACGGAGGACAAAGTGAGGGAAATTATCTCTGAGAAATTTAAGATGGACCACAGGAAGATTGAGGTGGAGAACGCCCACAGGACAGGAAAACCCACCACCGGCCCAGGTGACAGGCCCAGGCCGATAGTGGTCAAGTTCCTGAGGTTCAAGGACAAGGTAGCTGTTCTGGAAAGAGCCAAGAACTTGAGAGGAACGTATATCTTCCTCAACGACGACTATCCTGAAGCTGTGCGCCGGAAGAGGAAATAACTTTTCCCATCCATGAAAGCTGCCAGAGCGTGTTCGGACATTGCTTACATCCGCTATGACAGGCTCATTGTCCACCCTCCCTCCCAGAAGCCTGGATGGGATGAGAGAGCCAAGCCTATGGGTTCGTAGCTTCAACCCTGCAGCACACACACACACACACCAATTGATTAATGGACTGTTGAATGTATATTTATTTTATCTTGCTTTGTTTGCTCTTTTCCATATTATGTCTATCTCTAATAAGCTACCCAGGAAAGGGCTGAAAATAGCCCATATTAATATTTGTAGCCTTAGAAATAAGGTTCATGAAATCAATAACTTGCTAACATCAGATAACATTAATATATTAGCCATTTCTGAGACTCACTTAGATAATTCATTTGATGATACAGCAGTAGCATTACAAGGATATAACATCTATAGAAGACACAAAAATGCTTATGGGGGAGGTGTTGCTGTATATATTCAGAGCCATATCCCTGTAATGCTTAGAGAAGATCTTATGTCAAGTGTTATTGAAGTGTTGTGGTTGCAGGTTCACTTGGCACATCTAAAGCCTTTTCTTTTGGAGTGTTGCTATAGGCCACCAAGTGCTAACAGTCAGTATCTAAATAATATGTGTGAAATGCTTGATAGTGTATGTGATGTAAACAGAGAGGTCTACTTTCTTGGGGACCTGAATATTGACTGGTTTTCATCAAGCTGTCCGCTCAAGAGGAAGCTTCTCACTGTAACCAGTGCCTGAAATCTGGTTCAGGTCATTAATCAACCTTCCAGGGTGTTTACAAACACTACAGGAACAAGATCATCCACATGTATCGATCACATTTTTACTAATACTGTAGAACTTTGTTCTAAAGCTGTATCCGTACCCATTGGATGCAGTGATCACAATATAGTGGCTATATCCAGGAAAGCCAAAATTCCCGAAAGCTGGGCCTAAAATAGTGTATAAGAGATCATACAAAATATTTTGCTGTGACTCTTATGTGGATGATGGTAAAAATATGTGTTGGTCTGATGTGATTAATAAGGAGCATCCAGACGCTGCACTTGATGAATTTATGAAATTGCTTCTTCCAATTATTGATAAACATGCACCTGTTAAGAAACTGACTGTTAGAACTGTTAAGGCTCCATGGATTGTGAGTCATCGTATTCATGCATAAAAAAAAAAAAATAATGAAAGAAAAGCATTGTAAGTTTGAATTTTGTAAAGTTAGTGTGGGAGAGGTGGAAAAATGATTGTTATCGATCAATAATGACAAACCTCCTGGCATTGACAACTTAGATGGAAAGCTACTGAGGATGGTAGCTGACTATAGCCACCTCTATCTGTAATATCTTTAATCTGAGCCTAGAGGAAAGTCTTTGTCCTCAGGCCTGGAGGGAAGGCAAAGTAATTCCGCTACCCAAGAGTGGTAAACCGGCCTTTACTGGTTCTAACAGCAGACCTATAAGCTTGCTGCCAGCTCTTAGCAAACTGTTGGAAAAAATGGTGTTTGACCAAATACAATGCTATTTCTCTGTAAACAAATTAACAACAGACTTTCAGCCTGCTTATAGAGAAGGGCACTCAACATGTACTGCACTGACACAAATTATTGATGATCGGTTGAAAGGAATTGATAATAAGAAGATTGTGGGAGCTGTACTGTTAGATTTCAGTGCAGCCTTTGATATTATTGACAATAACCTGTTGTTGAAAAAACTTGTGTTATGGCTTTTCAACTTCTGCCATATCGTGGCTTCAGAGCTATCTATCCAATAGAACTCAAAGGGTTTTCTTTAATGGAAGCTTCTCTAATGTCAAACATGTAAAGTGTGGTGTACCACAGGGCAGCTCTCTAGGCCCTCTACTCTTTTCTATTTTTACCAATGACCTGCCACTGGCATTGAACAAAGCATGTGTGTCCATGTATGCTGATGATTCAACCATATACGCATCAGTAACCACAGCTAATGAAGTCACTGAAACCCTTAACAAAGAGTTGCAGTCTGTTTTGGAATGGGTGGCCAGTAATAAACTGGTCCTGAACATCTCTAAAACTAAGAGCATTGTACAGTGCCTTGCAAAAGTATTCATCCCCCTTGGCGTTTTTCCTATTTTGTTGCATTACAACCTGTAATTTAAATGGATTTTTATTTGGATTTCATGTAATAGACATACACAAAATAGTCCAAATTGGTGAAGTGAAATGAAAAAAATTACTTATTTCAAAAAATTCTAAAAAATTAATGACGGAAAAGTGGTGCGTGGATATGTATTCACCCCCCTTGCTATGAAGCCCCTAAATAAGATCTGGTGCAACCAATTACCTTCAGAAGTCACATAATTAGTTAAATAAAGTCCACCTGTGTGCAATCTAAGTGTCACATGATCTGTCACATGATCTCAGTATATATACACCTGTTCTGAAAGGCCCCAGAGTCTGCAACACCACTAAGCAAGGGGCACCACCAAGCAAGCGGCACCATGAAGACCAAGGAGCTCTCCAAACAGGTCAGGGACAAAGTTGTGGAGAAGTACAGATCAGGGTTGGGTTATTAAAAAATATCCGAAACTTTGAACATCCCACAGAGCACCATTAAAATCATTATTAAAAAATGGAAAGAATATGGCACCACAACAAACCTGCCAAGAGAGGGCCGCCCACCAAAACTCACGGACCAGGCAAGGAGGCAATTAATCAGAAAGGCAACAAAGACACCAAAGATAACCCTGAAGGAGCTGCAGAGCTCCACAGCGGAGATTGGTGTATCTGTCCATAGGACCACTTTAAGCCGTACACTCCACAGAGCTGGGCTTTACGGAAGAGTGGGCAGAAAAAAAGCCATCGCTTAAAGAAAGAATAAGCAAACATGTTTGGTGTTTGCCAAAAGCCATGTGGGAGACTCCCCAAACATATGGAAGAAGGTACTCTGGTCAGATAAGACTAAAATTGAGCTTTTTGGCCATCAAGGAAAACGCTATGTCTGGCGCAAACCCAACACCTCTCATCACCCCAAGAACACCATCCCCACATTGAAGCATGGTGGTGGCAGCATCATGCTGTGGGGATGTTTTTCATTGGCAGAGACTGGGAAACTGGTCAGAATTGAAGGAATGATGGATGGCGCTAAATACAGGGAAATTCTTGAGGGAAACCTGTTTCAGTCTTCCAGAGATTTGAAACTGGTACGGAGGTTCACCTTCCAGCAGGACAATGACCCTAAGCAAACTGCTAAAGCAACACTTGAGTGGTTTAAGGGGAAACATTTAAATGTCTTGGAATGGCCTAGTCAAAGCCCAGACCTCAATCCAATTGATAATCTGTGGTATGACAAAGATTGCTGTACACCAGTGGAACCCATTCAACTTGAAGGAGCTGGAGCAGTTTTGCCTTGAAGAATGAGCAAAATCCCAGTGGCTAGATGTGCCAAGCTTATAGAGACATACCCCAAGAGACTTGCAGCTGTAATTGCTGCAAAAGGTGGCTCTACAAAGTATTGACTTTGGGGGGGGTGAATAGTTATGCACGCTCAAGTTCTCAGTTTTCTTGTCTTATTTCTTGTTTGTTTCACACACAAAAATATTTTGCATCTTCAAAGCGGTAGGCATGTTGTGTAAATCAAATGATACAAAACACCCCAAAATCCATTTTAATTCCAGGTTGTAAGGCAACAAAATAGGAAAAATGCCAAGGGGGGGTGAATACTTTCGCAAGCCACTGTATTTGGTACAAGTTCTAGATCTCAGCTGAATCTGGTAATGAATGGTGTGGCTGTTGAACAAGTTGAGGAGACTAAATTACTTGGCGTTACCTTAGATTGTAAACTGTCATGGTCAAAACATATAGATTCAATGGTTGTAAAGATGGGGAGAGGTCTGTCCGTCATAAAGAGATGCTCTGATTTTTTGACACCACACTCCAAAAAGCAAGTTCTGCAGGCTCTAGTTTTGTCTTATGTTGATTATTGTCCAGTCATGTGGTCGAGGGCTGCAAGGAAATACCTAGTTAAGCTGCAGCTGGCCCAGAACAGAGCGGCATTTCTTGCTCTTCATTGTAATAAGAGGGGTGATATAAATACTATGCATGCCAGTCTCTCTTGGCTATGAATTGAGGAGAGACTGACTGCATCACTTCTTCTTTTTATAAGAAACATTCATGTGTTGAAAATCCCAAATTGTTTGCATAGTCAACTTACACACAGCTCTGACACACATACTTACCCCACCAGACGTCTTTTCACAGTCCCCAAATCCAGAACAAATTCAAGAAAGTGTACAGTATTATATAGAGCCATTATTGCATCTCATATTGCTCAAATAAACAGCAAACCTGGTTTAAAAAAACAGATAAAGCAACACCTCACGGCACAACGCCTCTCCCCTATTTGACCTTGATAGTTTGTGGGTATGTATTGATATGTAGGCTACGTGTGCCTTTAAAAAAAAAAAATTATGTAGTTTTGTCCTTGAGCTGTTCTTGTCTATTAATGTTCTGTATTATGTCATGTTTCATGTTTTGTGTGGACCCCAGGAAGAGTAGCTGCTGCTTTTGCAACAGCTAATGGGGATCCTAATAAAATACCAAATACCCTCTGCCGAGCCCTGCGGTTGCGGACGGTGCAGTTGCCGTACCAGGCGGTGATACAGCCCGACAGGATGCTTTCAATGGTGCATCTGTAAAAGTTTGTGAGGGTCTTAGGGGCCAAGCCGAATTACTTCAGCCTCCTGTGTGGGTGAACCATTTCAGATTGTCAGTGAACTTGAAGCTTTTCACCTTCTCTGCTGCGGCCCCCTTGATGTGGATGGGGGCGTGCTCCCTCTGCTGTCTCCTGAAGTCCACGATCAGATCCTTCGTTTTTGTTGACGCTGAGGGAGATGTTATTTTCCCGGCACCACTCCGCCAGGGCTCTCACCTCCTCCCTGTAGGCTGTCTCGTTGTTGTTAGTAATCAGGCCTACCCCTGTTGTGTCATCTGCAAACTTGATGATTGAGTTGGAGGCGTACGTGGCCACGCAGTCATGGGTGAACAGGGAGTACAGGAGGGGGCTGAGCACACACCCTTGTGGGGCCCCTGTGTTGAGGATCAGCGTAGTGGAGGTGTTGTTGTCTACTTTCACCACCTGGGGGCGGCCGTCAGGAAGTCCACGACCCAATTGCACAGGGCGGAGTTCAAACCCAGGGCCCCGAGCTTAATGATGAGCTTGGAGGGTAATATGGTGTTGAAGGCTGAGCTGTAGTCAATGAACAGCATTCCTACAGTACATAGGTATTCCTCTTGTCCAGATGGGATAGGGCAGTGTGCAGTACGATGGCGACTGTATCATCCGTGGATCTATCTATGGATCTATACTGAGCATAGAGAACTGTGTAGCCTACAGTTTTGAGCTAATATGATTTAGCCCTCAGTCATCCAATTGTGGCACGTGGACATTGAGAGTGAGAGCCACTCCATTGTATCCCTGGTGTTTAGAGCAAAGTGCTACACAATAAGCACACCGGCACACAATACTGGGAGCTAGGCAACGGGTCCCCTAGTGGTCCCCTGAACCAAATGCTCTCAGGTCTATGTGTGACATCATGACACTGTCAGCAGTAGAGCTACAAGCTAAACAACAGTAGAGCTATAGTTGATTACTTTTTGGACTAACCTTGTAATGATGTTGCATTTGAGATCAAACTGGGAATGTTTTAGTGGCTGAGCATCGACAGTTTACTTCCTGTAGGACCCCAACTCTAAACTGCCTAGGCCGGTGCTAGTCATGGACAGTGCAGTGCTACTTTCCTCTCACTAGGTGTCACTGTTCACTAAGAAAACCAGCCAGCCTGGTGCTGGATAGGAGGAATAGTCTTACCAATAAGTTTGACAAAAATTAATTATACATTACAGGTACGCTCTTTAGGGTGGTGAAGTTAAATTATTATTCAAAGTACTGCAAATTGTTGTTGAATATCCAATGACCCTTGTGTGTTCTAGTTGAGGCATCGCAAACTAAGGGTCTCTATAATGTCCATTGAAGGGACTCAGTTGCTATATTGTATCTAAAAGTATATCTCAGACTGAGGGGAAATTCCAAACCCAGATAGTTAAAGTCTGTTTAGCAGATTTCTATGTAAAAACAACAGGCAGAAAAACAGTTGAAATGGAAATAAACCATATGTGGTTTTCTCAAATTGTAGTGGTGTTTGGGAGGTCTTTGTGGAGTGAGGTTTGTGCTTATTGTGTAAGATCTCTTTTTAGCTCAATTTTGACAGATATAAACAGAGAACACTCAACACTGAAATAAGATGAATACATCTAGATAAAGAATAATGCATGCATTTTCTAATTTCACAATAATTAGACATTCTACACTGGAGAAACACTTTTCTGTTTCCTATTCTCATAGGACAGAGAGGGTGTGAGTTTTAGTGTGTGAGTGTGCGCGCATGTATACGTGCATGTGATGTGTGTGTATGTGTGTGCGTGCATGCCTGTGCACACGTGTCTGTGCGTGTGTGTACGTAGTGTGTGTGTCCCTGTGTATGTGTGTCAGAAACAGAGGGTGAAGGTTAATTTATGACTGTTTATTTCCCCATGCCAGAGGTAAGCAGCAGTACGGATTAGTGTTAACTGCCACCCAGTCTCCAGCATGGTTCAGAGAGCCACCGGCGGCCCTCCAGCAGACTACTGGGGCCCTGGCCTTGCCTGCCAGCACGGGGGCCGACTGGGGCCTGATAATCCAGGCCTGAATAGAGACCCCACCATGGCCAGGTCCCCGGCCCACTTATCGTCACGTCACAAGCCCAGGCTGTGTGGCTGGGGATCTGGAGCTCTGTGGCTGGTGGGGCTGGCCTTGGCCGAGTGGATGAGCTAATCGCTCTCCTCTGAGGTGTTGGGAAGGGGAGCAGAGGAGGAGGGAGGGGGAGAGAGCCGGCCGGACCACCCACCCGGAGGATTCAGAGGCACACAGATTCACAGCCCATTCTGTGACCCGCCGCACCGCCCCGCTCTAAGGCAGGGCCCTCCCCAATTGTTCCCCCTGCTAACACGCAGAGGGAGGGGGTAGGAGGGAGAGGAGGGGGGGACTAGCAGTAAACAGCGGGCCGGGCTGCCCTCCTTAAGCAGCACAATGGGGCTGAATTCCGTCAGGGGCTGGAGCACTTCTTAGAGTGGCCTGCCTGGCTGCCATCAGGCTGAATGAAACATCTGTGGAGGCTATGCTGGAGGGGGGAAATGCTATTTTGTTGTGAGCCACACTGACAACCTGTTGTTCCCTTTTCTCCCCCCCGTCCCCCCCCTTTCTCTTCTTTCGTTTTGTTGCTTGCTTGGCATACTCAAGCGAGCGTATAGTATGAATAGTTTTACGAGGCAGAGTGAGGGAGGGAGGGAGAGACGTGATTTTAAATGTTTTGTTGAGGGATGCGGGACTAGTTGGCGGGTGGATACATATTTTTTCCACATGTGTATAAATTCACACATATTAGAAACTCGTGTACAGTTTTACTGGCTTTACAGGAAGTTTTAATGTATATTTTGGATGGACATTCTGGAGACTGAATACAGCATTCAAAGTAAACATGTTTTAAATGCTTGAAATGCAAATGCCTTACAATAAAATGACCACGAATACATTGTGTACTGTTTTCCCCCAACATATATAATGTATATTCACTGATACTACACTATATATCCACTCTAGCACCATTCCAATTCCTGTATGTTTGAGCCTGCTGATGTCCTTTCAACATGTCTCTCTACAGATGTAGGATCTTAATTTGATCACTATTTTGTTGCTGATAATTTTCTTGCACAGCAGGAAATGCAAACTTGTAGGGTATTCAAGGTTTAAAAAGGCTTTTAAAGTTTGTAATTTACACTTTAAAATGAAAAATGTTTCAACCCCTACAACAAATGTATATTAATTATAATCCACATAATAATTCACATTTCCTGTTACTGCAGGATTATTTTCCTACTGTAGCAAACTGGCTCAAATGAAGATCCTACATCTGTAGCGTTCACATTATCACACTCTGCCTCTCAGGAGAGCTTGTAGTCCACCAATCAATCATCATCACATCACCTCTCCAAACCTGACCACCTTCCAAGAAATCACGTACCATTCGCCAACCTCCACCCCACCCCACCCCACCCCACCTCACCCACCCAAACCCAGTACGTCTACCTCAGCCATTCTCCCTGTACCCAACGTCCTGCTGGGATATGATGTTGACAGGGTTTCACCCCCACGGATCAGGGCTGAGAAAGAGAGAGAGAGTGAGAGAGAGAGAGAGAGAGAGGGAGAGAGAGAGAGAGAGATGGGGAGAGAGAGAGAGCGAGAGAGAAGAGTGAGAAGTAGAGAGAGCGAGAGGGACCACCAAGACATTTGGTTTAATTGAAGAGAAACAGAGACTCCTGTCTACTTCCTGGTCACACATTTTCTTTAATCAATTTCCTCTCTTTTGGTCCTTATATCATCTGTAATTACTTTCGCCTCACCCACCCCCCTCTCACCTCAGTTCCTCCAGGGGTATAAGCCTCCACACACTGTGGACCCTGCTGTGCCCACCAATACCTTTAGCATCAATACTGGCTGGCCCACCGACCCTCCGGCCCCCTTCGGCTCCTCAGCCTCCTAAACAATGGAGAAAGAAAGCCCTACTGGCTCCAGAACACCACAGGGTAACCCCTGCCCACCTACTCTGCACAAGGAGCAGGACTCCCCCAAAAGACATATACACATAAGTCACACATAATACGACACAGAGACCCGGGGTGGGGAGAATGGAGGGGCTGCTGCGAGACCACTTTAAATACCAGCTCAGCTTGTCATCACTGGGGTTTGACCTTACAACACTTCTAATGCTAAGAGGTCAAGAAGCTGGAGCATTCATACCTCCCACCCCTCACCCTCTCTAACCCTCCTCACCCCAAACCCTCACCCCCCGCCTGGCTGCCCTCCGTAACTCTGTTCTTTCAGGACCTCTCTACTTTCTCTGCTGTTTTCTTGACACAATGATGTTCCCAACACTAAACAGTAAATTACCCTGCAAAAATACCTCCACTTCCTTTTTCTACAAAAGCAAAATAGACATTCTGAGAAACAGACATTCTGAGAAAGATTCATTAAATTGTTAAAAGGAATTAAGAAGATTTATACTGCAGGCAAGAGTTTAGATACAGATGAAAATATTCACATCGCCCAGCAAATGCACTTTCCTTTTTTGGACTTCATGTTCTCCAAATATGACCACCCAGAGAAAAGATATGCACCCTATACCACCCACATACTAGTGAATGGACACACACACACACACACACACACACACACACACATACACACACACACACACACACACACACACACACACACACACACACACACAGTCCTGTTAGTGTAGTTGATAAGAGAAACCTGCTGCTTTCAATATTGGCATCGTTGCCTGGTTTGGACGGGGAAGTGAAACATCACAAACACCCACCTAAAAATAATAAACTATTGGAAGAGGAAAGGTGATGTCAACAAGCATTATAATCAGAGTCAGTGCCAAGAAAAGTGGCGGTACTGTATTGGACAAACCTGAAAGCTATAAGGAAAGGAAAGTCGATGTGTCACAGAAAGACAAAGTTGAGCATAAATTATTTAAAAAACGATCATAGAATAGAATAGAGAACAATAGAATAGGAACATGTTATTGTCCACTCAATTTGGCAATAATATTATGATACATTTGGCAGTGATATGTTGAGATCACTATAGCTGCATAGATCCACTGAGCGTGAGTCCCCTTGGAAAGAACTGTGCTGCCTGGTGATAGTCTCTGTCCCTGGCCTTGGGGACCAGCCACTCAGTCTGTGTATCCATGTACATAATGGACAGCTGTGTTTAAAATCACTTACACTGACGTGATCCCCCACCCCACACACACAGCCGCCGCCAACGGCCATCCCATTCTACCCAGCAGATAACACCTAGCAGTATCTCCACATGGTCGGACAGCCTCAATTCAGGGACCACCATGACATTCATTAGTGATTACTGCTGCAAGGGAAAGTGTATAGAGGAAGGCGCGAGAGAGAGAAAGAGAGAGAGAGAAAGAGAGAGAGACAAATAGATACGCAAGGTAGATGGATTATTTTAAATATGTTATTGGGCCATAAACAGATATGGCTCATTAACCTTTACGGACCAAATAATGATGATCCACACTTCTTTGACAATATATATATATAATAAATTATCAACCCTGCAAGCAATTCAAGACAATATTATTATGGTGGGGGATTATAATACTGTTTTGAATAGCTCAATGGCCGTAAAGGAAATCACACCACAAACAATCACCCACATGCTCTTAAGGAAATCGTGAATGTCATGGATACATTAGAACTAGTAGATATATGGAGGCTTAAATATCCTGATCTAGTGAGATATACATGGCGGAGACTCAACGAAGCTAGTAGTCTTGACTTCTTTCTTATCTCATTCTCGTTGGCACCAAAAGTTTAAAAAGTGTTGATAGGGGACAGAATGCGGTCGGACCATCATATAATTGGCATATACATTACTCTTACTGAATTTCCACATGGGCGAGGATATTGTAAATTTAATCAAAGCCTATTGGATGATAATTTATTTTTAACGAGGACAAAGGAATTTATAGCAGACTTTTTCCGACATAACATACAGTGAGGGAAAAAAGTATTTGATCCCCTGCTGATTTTGTACGTTTGCCCACTGACAAAGACATGATCAGTCTATACTTTTAATGGTAGGTTTATTTGAACAGTGAGAGACAGAATAACAACAAAATATCCAGAAAAACGCATGTCAAAAATGTTATAAATTGATTTGCATTTTAATGAGGGAAATAAGTATTTGACCCCTCTGCAAAACATGACTTAGTACTTGGTGGCAAAACACTTGTTGGCAATCACAGAGCTCAGACGTTTCTTGTAGTTGGCCACCAGGTTTGCACACATATCAGGAGGGATTTTGTTCCACTCCTCTCTGCAGATCTTCTCCAAGTCATTAAGGTTTCGAGGCTGACGTTTGGCAACTCGAACCTTCAGCTCTCTCCACAGATTTTCTATGGGATTAAGGTCTGGAGACTGGCTAGGCCACTCCAGGACCTTAATGTGCTTCTTCTTGAGCCACTCCTTTGTTGCCTTGGCTTTCACCCAGTTCTCCTCTGAATCATTCAGATGTTCATTGGCAAACTTCAGACGTCCCTGTATTTGTGCTTTCTTGAGCAGGGGGACCTTGTGGGTGCTGCAGGATTTCAGTCCTTCACGGCATAGTGTGTTACCAATTGTTTTCTTGGTGACTATGGTCCCAGCTGCCTTGAGATCATTGACAAGATCCTCCCGTGTAGTTCTGGGCTGATTCCTCACCGTTCTCATGATCATTGCAACTCCACGAGGTGAGATCTAGCATGGAGCCCCAGGCCGAGGGAGATTGACAGTTCTTTTGTGTTTCTTCCATTTACGAATAATCGCACCAACTGTTGTCACCTTCTCACCAAGCTGCTTGGCGATGGTCTTGTAGCCCATTCCAGCCTTGTGTAGGTCTACAATCTTGTCCCTGACATCCTTGGGGAGCTCTTTGGTCTTGGCCATGGTGGAGAGTTTGGAATCTGATTGATTGATTGCTTCTGTGGACAGGTGTCTTTTATACAGGTAACAAACTGAGATTAGGAGCACTCCCTTTAAGAGTGTGCTCCTAATCTCAGCTCGTTACCTGTATAAAAGACACCTGGGAGTCAGAAATCTTTCTGATTGAGAGGGGGTGAAATACTTATTTCCCTAAATAAAATGCGAATCAATTTATATTTTTTTTTTGTGTTTTTCTAGATTTTGTTGTTGTTATTCTGTCTCTCACTGTTCAAATAAACCTACCATTAAAATTATAGACTGATCATTTCTTTGTCAGTGGGCAAACGTACAAAATCAGCAGGGGATCAAATACTTTTTTCCCTCACTGTAGGTACAGCAAATCCCCTTATTGTATGGGACACCTTTAAATGTGCCTTTAGAGGCCATGCAATTCCGTACTCATCTCGAAAACAAAAACAATTTAGGTCAAAAGAGTTTATACTAACAAAGGAAATAGAAGGTCTAAGAGAACAGATAGATGGCAATAAAAACTGTAACATAGAGGCTCAGAATAAATGAAGAGGAAAAACAAAAATAAATGGAGAAACTTATTCAAGAAAGATCAAGTGTAATATATTATAAAAATAAAGCAAACTGGATGGAATATGGGGAAAAATGCACCAAATTATTTTTTAATCTTCAACATAGGAATGCTACCAAAAATAATTTAATGAAACTGGTTACAATTGACGGAGTAACCCATGATTCACCAAATGATATTTTGAAGGAGGAAACAAAGTACTTTAAGCATATGTTTTCGTTTCAGTCGCCTCCATCTCCTCTAACTGAAGCTAATTGTAGAGATTTTTTTTCTATTGATAATGTAAAATTAACAGCCATACAGAAAGACTAATGTGAAGGTGAAATTACAGGGGAGGAACTTCTGGATGCAATTAAAGACTTTAAGTCCGGGAAAACTCCAGGGTTGGATGGCATACCAGTCGAGGTATACCAAACCTTTTTTGATATACTAAGAGGACCGTTATTAGCATGTTTTAACGACTCCTATGTAAATGGTAGATTATCTGACACTCAAGAAGAAGGTCTGATCTCATTATTACTGAAACAGGATACAAGTGGAAAATATAAAGATCCAGTTGAGTAAAAAAATTGAAGGCCCCTTAGACTTCAGTGTTGTGATGCAAAAATTCTAGCAAAATGTATAGCACATAGAATTTAAAAAGTATTGTTGGATATTATTAATTCTAATCAGACAGGTTTTTTACATGGAAGATACATTGGAGATAATATAAGGCAAGTCTTGGAAACAATAGAACACTATGAAAAATCTGGGAAACCAGGCCTGCTATTCATAGTAGACTTCAAAAAGGCATTTGATAAAGTACGACTGGGGTTTATATATTAAATGCCTGGAGCATTTCAATTTTGGAGAATCTCTTATAAAATGGGTCAAAATCATGTATAGTAACCCTAGGTGTAAAATAGTAAATAATGGCTATTTCTCAGAAAGTTTTAAACTGTCAAGAGGAGTGAAACAAGGTTGTCCACTATCGGCATATCTAATTATTGTGGCCATTTAGATGTTAGCTATTAAAATCAGATCCAACAATAATATCAGGGGATTAGAAATCCAGGGCTTAAAAACAAAGGTGTCATTGTACGCTGATGATTCATGTTTTCTTTTAAATCCACAACTATAATCCCTCCACAGCCTCATAGAGGATCTAGATACATTTTCTAACCTCTCTGGATTACATCACTAAAAAATACAATTTTTACATTACCATGTAGTTTACCAATAAAATGGTCTGATGGTGATGTGGATATACTCGGAATACATACAGTGGGGGAAAAAAGTATTTAGTCAGCCACCAATTGTGCAAGTTCTCCAACTTAAAAAGATGAGAGAGGCCTGTAATTTTCATCATAGGTACACGTCAACTATGACAGACAAATTGAGATTTTTTTTCCAGAAAATCACATTGTAGGATTTTTTATGAATTTATTTGCAAATTATGGTGGAAAATAAGTATTTGGTCACCTACAAAAAACAAGCAAGATTTCTGGCTCTCACAGACCTGTAACTTCTTCTTTAAGAGGCTCCTCTGTCCTCCACTCGTTACCTGTATTAATGGCACCTGTTTGAACTTGTTATCAGTATAAAAGACACCTGTCCACAACCTCCAACAGTCACACTCCAAACTCCACTATAGCCAAGACCAAAGAGCTGTCAAAGGACACCAGAAACAAAATTGTAGACCTTCACCAGGCTGGGAAGACTGAATCTGCAATAGGTAAGCAGCTTGGTTTGAAGAAATCAACTGTGGGAGCAATTATTAGGAAATGGAAAACATACAAGACCACTGATAATCTCCCTCGATCTGGGGCTCCACGCAAGATCTCACCCCGTGGGGTCAAAATGATCACAAGAACGGTGAGCAAAAATCCCAGAACCACACGGGGGGACCTAGTGAATGACCTGCAGAGAGCTGGGACCAAAGTAACAAAGCCTACCATCAGTAACACACTACGCCGCCAGGGACTCAAATCCTGCAGTGCAAGACGTGTCCCCCTGCTTAAGCCAGTACATGTCCAGGCCCGTCTGAAGTTTGCTAGAGTGCATTTGGATGATCCAGAAGAGGATTGGGAGAATGTCATATGGTCAGATGAAACCAAAATATAACTTTTTGGTAAAAACTCAACTCGTCGTGTTTGGAGGACAAAGAATGCTTAGTTGCATCCAAAGAACACCATACCTACTGTGAAGCATGGGGGTGGAAACATCATGCTTTGGGGCTGTTTTTCTGCAAAGGGACCAGGACGACTGATCCGTGTAAAGGAAAGAATGAATGGGGCCATGTATCGTGAGATTTTGAGTGAAAACCTCCTTCCATCAGCAAGGGCATTGAAGATGAAACGTGGCTGGGTCTTTCAGCATGACAATGATCCCAAACACACCGCCCGGGCAACGAAGGAGTGGCTTCGTAAGAAGCATTTCAAGGTCCTGGAGTGGCCTAGCCAGTCTCCAGATCTCAACCCCATAGAAAATCTTTGGAGGGAGTTGAAAGTCCGTGTTGCCCAGCGACAGCCCCAAAACATCACTGCTCTAGAGGAGATCTGCATGGAGGAATGGGCCAAAATACCAGCAACAGTGTGTGAAAACCTTGTGAAGACTTACAGAAAACGTTTGACCTGTGTCATTGCCAACAAAGGGTATATAACAAAGTATTGAGAAACTTTTGTTATTGACCAAATACTTATTTTCCACCATAATTTGCAAATAAATTCATTAAAAATCCTACAATGTGATTTTCTGGATTTTTTTTCTCATTTTGTCTGTCATAGTTGACGTGTACCTATGATGAAAATTACAGGCCTCTCTCATCTTTTTAAGTGGGAGAACTTGCACAATTGGTGGCTGACTAAATACTTTTCCCCCCCACTGTATATGGCAAATATAAATCCTATATGGATGGTGTTAAAATATAGATGGGAGGTGTTGAATGGAATTGAAGGATGGGACTGATAACAACTAACAACAAATAATAACAAGATAACTAATAATGTAAGCATACTGTGTCCATAATAAGTATATAGGTTGTAGGTTGGGAGCTTTTGTGAAAGAGCACAGTTAGAAAGATATGGCATATAGAAGCAAACCGGATCGACATAATGAAAATGATCAGAGAGGTAGAGAGTAGAGGAAGTTCAGGAGAAAAAACAAACAAAATATAATTATTGTAAAATTGACTGTGTCCATAAAATGTAGATAGTAGGTATAAGCTGGAAGTAGAGGCCTAAGCATTGTTGTTCACTAGTTTACTCCAAGTAGGGAAAGGGTGGTGGGGTTGGAAAGTAATAAAGGGGAATTTATATATTTTTTTAAGGATATGTATGTGTATGTATGTATGTGTGTATGTATGTGTATGTATATGTGTGTATATATGTATATGTATGTGTATGTATGTGTATATATACACTGCTAAAAAAAATAAAGGGAACACTTAAACAACACAATGTAACTCCAAGTCAATCACACTTCTGTGAAATCAAACTGTCCACTTAGGAAGCAACACTGATTGACAATACATTTCACATGCTGTTGTCCAAATGGAATAGACAACAGGTGGAAATTATAGGCAATTAGCAAGACACCCCCAATAAAGGACTGGTTTTGCAGTTGGTGACCACAGACCACTTCTCAGTTCCTATGCTTCCTGGCTGATGTTTTGGTCACTTTTGAATGCTGGCGGTGCTTTCACTCTAGTGGTAGCATGAGACGGAGTCTACAACCCACACAAGTGGCTCAGGTAGTGCAGCTCATCCAGGATGGCACATCAATGCGAGCTGTGGGAAGAAGGTTTGCTGTGTCTGTCAGCGTAGTGTCCAGAGCATGGAGGCGCTACCAGGAGACAGGCCAGTACATCAGGAGACATGGAGGAGGCCGTAGGAGGGCAACAACCCAGCAGCAGGACTGCTACCTCCGCCTTTGTGCAAGGAGGAGCAGGAGGAGCACTGCCAGAGCCCTGCAAAATGACCTCCAGCAGGCCACAAATGTGCATGTGTCTGCTCAAACGGTCAGAAACAGACTCCATGAGGGTGGTATGAGGGCCCGACGTCCACAGGTGGGGGTTGTGCTTACAGCCCAACACCGTGCAGGACGTTTGGCATTTGCCAGAGAACACCAAGATTGGCAAATTCGCCACTGGCACCCTGTGCTCTTCACAGATTAAAGCAGGTTCACACTGAGCACGTGACAGACGTGACAGAGTCTGGAGACGCCGTGGAGAACGTTCTGCTGCCTGCAACATCCTCCAGCATGACCGGTTTGGCGGTGGGTCAGTCATGGTGTGGGGTGGCATTTCTTTGGGGGGCCGCACAGCCCTCCATGTGCTCGCCAGAGGTAGCCTGACTGCCATTAGGTACCGAGATGAGATCCTCAGACCCCTTGTGAGACCATATGCTGGTGCGGTTGGCCCTGGGTTCCTCCTAATGCAAGACAATGCTAGACCTCATGTGGCTGGAGTGTGTCAGCAGTTCCTGCAAGAGGAAGGCATTGATGCTATGGACTGGCCCGCCCGTTCCCCAGACCTGAATCCAATTGAGCACATCTGGGACATCATGTCTCGCTCCATCCACCAACGCCTCGTTGCACCACAGACTGTCCAGAAGTTGGCGGATGCTTTAGTCCAGGTCTGGGAGGAGATCCCTCAGGAGACCATCCGCCACCTCATCAGGAGCATGCCCAGGCGTTGTAGGGAGGTCATACAGGCATGTGGAAGCCACACACACTACTGAGCCTCATTTTGACTTGTTTTAAGGACATTACATCAAAGTTGGATCAGCCTGTAGTGTGGTTTTCCACTTTAATTTTGAGGGTGACTCCAAATCCAGACCTCCATGGGTTGATAAATTTGATTTCCATTGATAATTTGTGTGTGATTTTGTTGTCAGCACATTCAACTATGTAAAGAAAAAAGTATTTAATAAGATTATTTCATTCATTCAGATCTAGGATGTGTTATTTTAGTGTTCCCTTTATTTTTTTGAGCAGTGTATATATATATATATATACACAGTGGGGAGAACAAGTATTCGATACACTGCCGATTTTGCAGGTTTTCCTACTTACAAAGCATGTAGAGGTCTGTAATTTTTATCATAGGTACACTTCAACTGTGAGAGACGGAATCTAAAACAAAAATCCAGAAAATCACATTGTATGATTTTTAAGTAATTAATTTGCATTTTATTGCATGACATAAGTATTTGATACATCAGAAAAGCAGAACTTAATATTTGGTACAGAAACCTTTGTTTGCAATTACAGAGATCATACGTTTCCTGTAGGTCTTGACCAGGTTTGCACACACTGCAGCAGGGATTTTGGCCCACTCCTCCATACAGACCTTCTCCAGATCCTTCAGGATTCGGGTCTGTCGCTGGGCAATACGGACTTTCAGCTCCCTCCAAAGATTTTCTATTGGGTTCAGGTCTGGACACTGGCTAGGCCACTCCAGGACCTTGAGATGCTTCTTACGGAGCCACTCCTTAGTTGCCCTGGCTGTGTGTTTCGGGTCGTTGTCATGCTGGAAGACCCAGCCACGACCCATCTTCAATGCTCTTACTGAGGGAAGGAGGTTGTTGGCCAAGATCTCGCGATACATGGCCCCATCCATCCTCCCCTCAATATGGTGCAGTCGTCCTGTCCCCTTTGCAGAAAAGCATCCCCAAAGAATGATGTTTCCACCTCCATGCTTCACGGTTGGGATGGTGTTCTTGGGGTTGTACTCATCCTTCTTCTTCCTCCAAACACGGCGAGTGGAGTTTAGACCAAAAAGCTCTATTTTTGTCTCATCAGACCACATGACCTTCTCCCATTCCTCCTCTGGATCATCCAGATGGTCATTGGCAAACTTCAGACGGGCCTGGACATGCGCTGGCTTGAGCAGGGGGACCTTGCATGCGCTGCAGGATTTTAATCCATGACGGCGTAGTGTGTTACTAATGGTTTTCTTTGAGACAGTGGTCCCAGCTCTTTTCAGGTCATTGACCAGGTCCTGCCGTGTAGTTCTGGGCTGATCCCTCACCTTCCTCATGATCATTGATGCCCCATGAGGTGAGATCTTGCATGGAGCCCCAGACCGAGGGTGATTGACCGTCATCTTGAACTTCTTCCATTTTCTAATAATTGCGCCAAAAGTTGTTGCCTTCTCACCAAGCTGCTTGCCCATTGTCCTGTAGCCCATCCCAGCCTTGTGCAGGTCTACAATTTTATCCCTGATGTCCTTACACAGCTCTCTGGTCTTGGCCATTGTGGAGAGGTTGGAGTCTGTTTGATTGAGTGTGTGGACAGGTGTCTTTTATACAGGTAACGAGTTCAAACAGGTGCAGTTAATACAGGTAATGAGTGGAGAACAGGAGGGCTTCTTAAAGAAAAACTAACAGGTCTGTGAGAGCCGGAATTCTTACTGGTTGGTAGGTGATCAAATACTTATGTCATGCAATAAAATGCAAATCAATTACTTAAAAATCATACAATGTGTTGTTTTAGATTCCGTCTCTCACAGTTAAAGTGTACCTATGATAAAAATTACAGACCTCTACATGCTTTGTAAGTAGGAAAACCTGCAAAATCGGCAGTGTATCAAATACTTGTTCTCCCCACTGTATGTGTATGTATATATATATATATATATATATATATATATATATATATATATATATATATATAAACATGGGGGATTGGAAGTGATGCAGACAATTACATTGATGGAAGTTACAATCTTTCTGCATTATTAAGCTGATCTACCCCCAAAAAGAAAAAAAAAAGAAAAAAAGAGAGCGAGACAGAGAGCGAGAGAGAAAGAGAGAGAGAGACAGAGAGCGAGAGAGATACAGAGAGAGACAGAGAGAGCGAGAGAGAGAGACAGAGAGAGAGCAAGAGAGAGAAAGAGAGAGAGAGGGAGAGAAAAAGAGAGAGAGAGGGTGAAGGAGAGAGAGAGGGGATAGAGGAAGGAGAGAGAGAGAGAGAGAGAGAGAGAGAGAGAGAGAGAGAGAGAGAGAGAGAGAGAGAGGGAGAGAGAGAGAGAGAGAGAGAGAGAGAGAGAGAGAGAGAGAGAGAGAGAGAGAGAGAGAGAGAGATGGGTTGTATGTAGATAAGGGCATGAGGAGGATGGGAGACTGTTGACTAAGTTCAGCTGCTTTGAGCTTTTGACAAAGGATTGACACACACACACACACACACACACACACACAGACACACAGACACACATATACAGTGCATTCGGAAAGTATTCAGACCCCTTCACTTTTTCCACATTTTGTTACGTTATAGCCTTATTCTAAAATATATTCAATAATTTTTTCCTCTCATAATGACAAAGCGAAAACAGGTTTATAGAAATGTTTGCAAATGTATAAAAAATGAAAAACAGAAATACCTTATTTACATAAGTATTCAGACCCTTTGCTATGAGACTTGTAATTGAGCTCAGGTGCATCCTGTTTCCATTGATCATCCTTGAGATGTTTCTACAACTTGATTGGAGTCCACCTGTGGTAAATTCAATTGATTGGACATGATTTGGAAAGGCACACACCTGTCTATATAAGATCCCACAGTTGACAGTGCAAAAGCAGTTGTCAGAGCAAAAACCAAGCCTTGAGGTTGAAGGAATTGTCCGTAGCGCTCCGAGACAGGATTGTGCCGAGGCACAGATCTGGGGAAGGGTACCAAAACATTTCTGCAACATTAAAGGTCCCCAAGAACACAGTGGCCTGGACTCTTCCTAGAACTGGCCGCCCAGCCAAACTGAGCAATCGGGGGAGAAAGCCTTGGTCAGGGAGGTGACCAAGAACCCAATGGTCGCTCCAGAGTTCCTCTGTGGAGATGGGAGAACCTTCCAGAAAGACAATCATCTCTGCAGCACTCCACCAATCAGGCCTTTATGGTAGAGTGGCCAGATGGAAGCCACTCCTTGGAGTTTGCCAAAAGGCACCTAACGAACTCTCAGATCATAAGAAACAAGATTCTCTGGTCTGATGAAATGCCAAGTGTCACGTCTGGAGGAAACTTGGCACCATCTCTACGGTGAAGCATGGTGGTGGCAGCATCATGCTGTGGGGACGTTTTTCAGTGACAGGTACTGGGAGACTAGTCAGGATCGAGGGAAAGATGAATGGAGCAAAGTACAGAGAGATCCTTGATGAAAACCTGCTCCAGAGCGCTCAGGATCTCAGACTGGGGCGAAGGTTCATCTTCCAACAGGACAACAACCCTAAGCACACAGCCAAGACAACGCAGGAGTGGCTTCGGGACAAGTCTGTGAATGTCCTTGAGTGGCCCAGCCACAGCCCGGACTTGAACCCGATCTAACATCACTGGAGAAACCTGAAAATAGCTGTGCAGCGACGCTCCCCATCCAACCTGACAGAGCTTGAGAGGATCTGCAGAGAAGAATGGGAGAAACTCCCCAAATACAGGTGTGCCAAGCTTGTAGCGTCATACCCAAAAAGACTCGAGGCTGTAATCGCTGCCAAAGGTGCTTCAACAAAGTACTGAGTAAAGGGTCTGAATACTTATGTAAATGTGATATTTCCGTTTTTTATTTTTATTTTTTTGCACAATTTTATAAACCTGTTTTTGCTTTGTCATTATGGGGTATTGTGTGTAGATTGATGAGCGGGGGGAAAAACTATTTAATCCATTTTAGAATAAGGCTGTAACGTAACAAAATGTGGAAAAAGTCAAGGGGTCTGAATACTTTCTGAATGCACACACAGACACAGACATACACATCTGCTGCGGTGTCATAACTCAACCACTAAGCTTTCTCTGACTAAATCTGAAGCCCTTTGGCATTTCAACCAGCGATGTAGTTCATACCCTTGCTTAAGCTTTTCACACTCGTTTCCTAGGAGACACAGAGAAAGAGAAACAATATCCAACTGGTGTTGTCGTGAAATACTCTAGAGATGCAAGGAGCAACGCTGTCTATTCTAATCTCCTGCACATATCTCTGGTTGGAGGAGGCAACTTGCACAGTTTCTTTCCTAGGTCAAATAAAACATTCACTTCCTTCATTGTACTAGTCTACTATAGTCTACTAGTCTCTATACATCACCGTTACAGACAGAGAGTACACATGATGCGTTAGGGTGGGATCTCTGCTGCTCTTCTCATATAAAATGGCCATTGGTCCAATAGACTTCAAAGTAATTCCTCTTCTATGGGTCCTCGCTGGCTGCACACTGCGATGTCTGTGATGTAGCCGCCTATGTAATGTTCCCATGTGTGTTTATGAGAGCCTTGGGTGTTCATCACATTATTCTGGGGGTCCTGCAGGCCTGGAGGCAGCATGGCTCTATAGGACTACAACTCCATGTGGCCTTTTCCTGTAAGCCCAGAGAAAATACAGACTACCTCGGAGAGACTTGTGTGTGTTTTTGTGTGTGTGTGTATGCGTGTGTGACTTGTGTGTGTGTGTGTGTATATGCGTGTGTGTGTGTCCGCGCGCGTGTGTGTCTGGAGAGCTGGAGAGGAGTGTCTGTGTGGGCCACATAGAGGAACACATGACATGACCCATCCAGGTCACTAGGCCCAGCAGCCGTCAGCAGCACTTTAGCTGGTTAGAAGTGACGCTGAGGGTCTGGCTTACTGCACGTATGACTGTGAGCGACACAGTGGATGAATGTGGCCTGAAGTGGTCTTGAGTTCATTCATTATGATGAGGAAAAGAGTGGTCTGTTCTGGTGGGGGTGGGAGTGTCACAGGGTGCCACACCTGTGCATGGACACACACACACACACACACACACACACACACACACACACACACACACACACACACACAGAAACAACAGCAACAGCAACAACACAGGACAAATCTGAGGGGGGCACATGACACACACACACATACACACACACACACACACACACACCAACATCTGAGGGGGCATAAAGTATGTGAGGATGGCTGGCGGGTGGTCCGGAGGGGGGCTAGGCCCCTCACCTGAAACTGTTTTTTTCCTGCAATCTAGAGCCATAATCAGTATGCTTAAAGTGGAACTGACAGTGTTTTAGCAACATTAAATCTGATTAAAATCTGTTCACATACACATGACACTTATTTTTTTACATTTTCTGACAAGCGAGCAGTTAGACATGGTCATGTTCATTTTTTCATAAATGATTAGAATGTTTGGGAATGACGTATCGTAAGGCCTTTGTGGAAATTCTATAGCAATATAGAGTGGGAAAAGCGGCCGTGCGTTTGGACAATTAATAGACACTGCAGTAAATAAAACCTAATAAAAACATCTGTCTTGTCCAGGAGCGGAGTCTACGCAGACCGGTGCGCCATAGCCAATCAGAGCTACAGTAGGCCTATATGCAAATAAGCCATTTGCCACACGGGCCTGCCATCATTCACTTTGAACTGGACTGTGTGTTTACTGGCAGTAGCAACAGCATGACCTAGATCATTAGAACAAATTCGCCAAAAGCCACAAAATACACTTGCAAATATGTAAATACCACGGGAGTCCTCTTACATTTGGGAATTTCACAGTCCTATTGATCAAACAACCATGACAAGGTAGGCTCTCTCTCCCTCAGTTGCCTATGCACATCAACAACAACAAGATTAACAACTAATGCTAGCAAGAGCAAGATGAACTTGCTAACGAGGTAACATTAGACAAACCCTCTCAAACCTTTTCACCTAGTTGGCCATCAAAATTGCACTGATAAACGATGGGGAATCGTAGCCTGCTTGTCCTTCTGCAGCTTGCCTGCTAATGCATGCTTGTCCCAACCCACGTTTTGACAACTGAATGGGAACTTGCCTGCCTGCCCGCCCATTTGATCAACACCAAATACATTTGGTTGACAACTAAGAGATATGCTAACTGTGGATAACAGTTGTTCAAGTTCAGCATCGCTAGCTAGCTAGCAAAGCGATTCACATTTCTTGCTAGCTAACCAAATGGCACCTGCATCTCTACCTGTAGCCACTGAAAAACGATATGAGGGGGAAAAGTCGGTAACTCACTCACTTCCTCCAATGACATGACATCCTCCCAGCAGCTAGCTAGCTAGTTAGCTAACGTTAGACTCCGTGTTTTTAGCTTGATAAATAAATAGATACGCTAGCCCAAGGGTGTCAAACTCAATCAGCGTACAGGCCATATTGAAAAAAGACAACAAATTCGCGGGCCAGACATAGCCTATTTGTTGTTGTTTTTAAAGTGCAACTGGCCATTGTTTTATTTGAAAAAAATATATGGCCCTTTATAATGTCCACTTATGTACATAGGATGTTGTATATAGCATTTTTACATATTAAAACAAAAGAAGAGATAAATAATATTTGTCCAGCCTTTGCTGATATGCTTGCAGTTGTGCATAATATGCTGCAACCCTAATCAAAAAGTATTTAGCTAATAACTACAAATAACAAAAATGTAGCTATTGGTTGTTGTAACATTTAGCACTGCATGGATCACCAGTGAGGTTAAATGCGGAATTGCTGTAGGGTGCACTCAAAATGTATTGTAGTTGAGTAGCCAGCCGAGGCTACTGCTTAAATGTTGCTGTAATATGCCTATATGTTTCTCCTTTGCATGGTGTTTTGTTGCAGGTTTGGTTTATTCATTGTCAAGCAAGCTTTAAATACCGAAGCCAGAATGCAATATTTTAGTAGCCTAGCTAGGACTGTGGCATGTGTCTGCAGTACAACTGATGTTGAATTCACTGACGCCACATCAGGCTGTAATTTCATAAAGTAGATGACTCAACTGTTGACTCATTTATACTTGCTTGTGTGTCCTATTCGGCCCGCGGGCCTTGTGTTTGACACATGTGCGCTAACCTAATAGCCACGTTATGACTGACTTGTGATCATACCCATTGCAAGTTTGATTGTATTGACATTACCAGCCTTAGTTACAGTCATCCGTTTTTGTTCAAAATATTGAGTCATTGAAACTGAAACAGTGCATCCCTAATGGGTGGAGGCAGCAAACAATGTACCAGGCCAGCTGTGTTACAATGCAATACCTTTTGGACTACCAAGAAATGTATTGGTGAATTATATTAATCATGCATTGAACTGCATCCATCTATTCTACCCTCAATACCTTGCTGTACATCATGGAATTTTGAGTCAAATATAACCTATTTTTAAAACCTCTTATAAAGTTGGTTTTGACGCATAAACTGGGAATTAGATTTTTTTGACTGATATGATTGTCTGTTTGTTTCATATCTGCAAAGTAGTTAAAACGCTGTCAGTTCCACTTTAATTCTATGTCATAAATATGTATATTTTTCTGCATATATAAGCATACCTCTTGAACTGTCTGTATCCTCCTGACTGATGGTTAATTTTTTTTAAAGAAACGAAATATGCTTCTCTGCTAAAATCTGGGTAAAAGATTGAAAGGAGTGTGAGTCTTCTTTAGTACATTTAGTTATTGCTTGCTTTTCTAAAGTCTACCAACCTTGCCAGCAGGCAGGACAGCTAAGATAGTTAGACAAGCTAGCTACTCTAACTTGATTGATAGCCTGAAATGGCTTCTTGGTAGCTGCTTTTAGCAACGCAAGTATTTACACACTAGCATTGCTGGGAATTAACTTGCAAAAAAACTGAATAGTCCACCGGAAGTGGACTATTCAGTTTCAACTTACTCTGTCAATTGTCTGTAGGCTTGGTCCTTATGCAGTGGGGGATTTGAGAAAATAATAATCTAAAAGAAACGTATAATTAAACAGAAATTCCAAACGTGGGTCTGTTGTAGACCCATGCAATTCCTCAGTGAGGTCAGTTGCTCTCTGCTTACCTCATGTCAAAATAAAAGTCCCCCAAAGGTTATTGCTTTTCTTTTCTTCAGTTATGGCGTACATTCAGGACTTTTATTTTGACCTGAGGTAAGCGTAGAGGAAGTGGGTCTACAACAGACCCACGTTTGGAAAGTGTTTAATTTCTGTTCTATTAGATGTTTTTTCTCCATTTCCCGACCCCCCGTACAAGGACCAACACTACGGACAATCAGTAGAGTAAGTTGAAATATCATTTTATTTAACTTCTGGCTTCTGGCAGACTATTCCATTATTTTTTTTAAAGCACATTTCTAGCAACGCTAGTGTGTACATTCTAGCTTTGCTAAAAGCAGCTAGCTTCTTGGTAGCGAGTTATGAGGTTGGAAGATAGGGGAACCTATCTGGACTAGCTAAAGCCAATTTCATAAAATTGCTAGGTGGCTAGTAGTATTAGCCTGCAGAGATACAACAACAACAGGACAAATCTGAGGGGGGCGTGTGACCCTGTGCCCCCTATGGACATGACGCCTCTGCACACACACACACACACACACACACACACACACACACACACACACACACACACACACACACACACACACACACACACACACACACACACACACACACACACACACACACACACACACACACACACAGAAACAACAGCAACAACACAGGACAAATCTGAGGGGGGCACATGACACACACACACACACACACACACACACACACACACACACACACACACACACACACACACACACACAGAGACTGAGCGGCCTACCACAGAAGGTGCACAGATGTGCCTTAAGCTACAACAGAGGTAGGTCTTGGATTGAAAATGCGATAGTTCTCCTGCTGCATATGGCAGTAATACTGGGAATCTGACATCATTTCCATCCTGAAATATGTGTGGCCGGACGGACGGACGGAGAAGGGAGACAGCTTGCAGTGGCGTTCTGTCAGA
>NW_028167181.1:3342623-3347969 GCF_964263955.1 Coregonus lavaretus
GAGTGCTGATCTAAGATCAGGTCCTCCCTGTTTATGTAATCTTACTCATTCTGATCTAAAAGCCAATCCGGATCCTAGATCAAACGGATCCTAGATCAATCCGGATCTTAGATCAAACGGATCCTAGATCAGCACTCCTACTCTGAGACTTGGGGAATACGGGCCCTGATCTCAGGGGGGAAACCTAACCCCTCTTCACACCCTGTGGCTGCAGCTGCCTCCTCCACTCTTCCTGTCCTCCTCTTCTCCCCCTCTCCTCCTCCTCTCCTCCTGTCCTCCTCTCCTCCTCTTCCCCCTCTCCTCCTCCTCTCCTGTCCTCCTCTTCTCCCCCTCTCCTCCTCCTCTCCTCCTCTCCCCCTCTCCCCCTCTCCTCCCCCTCTCCTCCTCCTCTCCTCCTGTCCTCCTCTTCTCCCCCTCTCCTCCTCCTCTCCTCCTGTCCTCCTCTTCTCCCCTCTCCTCCTCCTCTCCTCCTGTCCTCTTCTTCTCCCTGTCTCCTCCTCCTCTCCTCCTGTCCCCTCTCCTCCCCCTGTCCTCCTCCTCTCCTCCTGTCCTCCTCCTCTCCTCCTGTCCTCTTCCTCTCCTCCTCTTCACCTCCCCTCCTCCCCTCCTCCTGTCCTCCTCTCCTCCCCCCTCCTCCTCCTCTCCTCCTGTCCTCCCCCTCTCCTCCTCCTCTCCACCTGTCCTCCTCTTCTCCTCCTCTCCTCCCCACCCCCTGTCCTCCTGTCCTCCTGTCCTCCCCTCTCCTCTCCTCCTATCCTCCTCTTCTCCTTTTCTCCCCCTCTCCTCTCCCTCTCCTCTCCTCCTGTCCTCCTTTCCTCCTCATCTCCTCCTGTCCTCCTCTTCTCCTCCTCTTCTCCTGTCCTCCTCTTCTCCTCCTTTCCTCCTCCTCTTCTCCTGTCCTCCCCCTCTCCTCCTCCTCTCCACCTGTCCTCCTCTTCTCCTCCTCTCCTCCCCACCCCCTGTCCTCCTGTCCTCCTGTCCTCCCCTCTCCTCTCCTCCTCTCCTCCTCTTCTCCTTTTCTCCCCCTCTCCTCTCCCTCTCCTCTCCTCCTGTCCTCCTTTCCTCCTCATCTCCTCCTGTCCTCCTCTTCTCCTCCTCTTCTCCTGTCCTCCTCTTCTCCTCCTTTCCTCCTCCTCTTCTCCTGTCCTCCTCTTCCCTCCTCTCCCCCTGTCCTCCTCTCCTCCCCCTCTCCTCCTCTCCTCCTCCTCTTCTCCTCCCCTCCTCCTGTCCTCCTCTCCTCCCCTCTCCTCCTTCTCTCCTCTTCTCCCCCTCTCCTCCTCCTCTCCTCCTCCTCTCCTCTTCTCCCCTTCTCCTCCTGTCCTCATCTTCTCCCCCTCTCCTCCTCCTCTCCTCCTGTCCAACTCTCCTCCTGTCCTCCTCTCCCCCTCCTCTCCTCATCTTCTCCTCCTCTCCTCCTCCTGTCCTCCTGTCTTCCTCTTCTCCCCCTCTCCTCCTCCACTCCCTAGGACTGACCCCAGGCTTCTTCAACACACCACCCAGCTTTGTTCCGGGCCCTACTGAACATTATCGCTGCAACAACCTTTTGGACAGAAACCTGAGTCCATGAAATCTGACAGGGTGTGACAGGGTGGGCTAGTATGCATGTCCTCTTCTTCTCCCCCTCTCCTCCTCCTCTCCTCCTGTCCCCCTCTCCTTCCCCTCTCCTCCTCCTCTCCTCCTGTCCTCCCCTCTTCTCCTCCTCTCCTCCTGTCCTCCTCTTCTCCCCTCTCCTCCTTCTCTCCTCCTGTCCTCCTCTTCCCCCTCTCCTCCTCCTCCTCCTCTCCTGTCCTCCTCTTCTCCCCCTCTCCTCCTCCTCTCCTCCTCTCCCCCTCTCCTCCCCCTCTCCTCCTCCTCTTCTCCCCCCTCCTCCTCTTCTCCCCCCTCCTCCTCCTCTCCTCCTGTCCTCTTCTTCTCCCCCTCTCCTCCTCCTCTCCTCCTGTCCCCCTCTCCTCCCCCTCTCCTCCTCTCCTCCTGTCCTCCTCCTCTCCTCCTGTCCTCTTCCTCTCCTCCTCTTCTCCTCCCCTCCTCCTGTCCTCCTCTCCTCTCCTCCCCCTCTCCTCCTCCTCTCCTCCTGTCCTCCCCCTCTCCTCCTCCTCTCCTCCATCCTCCTCTTCTCCTCCTGTCCTCCCCTCTCCTCTCCTCCTATCCTCCTCCTCTCCTTCTCCTCTCCTCCTATTCTCCCCCTCTCCTCTCCCTCTCCTCTCCTCCTGTCCTCCTTTCCTCCTCACCTCCTCCTGTCCTACTCTTCTCCTCCTCTCCTCCTGTCCTCCTCTTCTCCTCCTCTCCTCCTCTCCTCCTCTCCTCCTCCTCTTCTCCTGTCCTCCTCTTCTCCTCCTCTTCTCCTTTCCTCCCCCTCTCCTCCTCTCCTCCTCCTCTTCTCCTCCCCTCCTCCTGTCCTCCTCTCCTCCCCTCTCCTCCTCCTCTCCTCTTCTCCTCCTCTCCTCCTCCTCTCCTCTTCTCCCCCTCTCCTCCTGTCCTCCTCTTCTCCCCCTCTCCTCCTCCTCTCCTCCTGTCCTCCTCTTCTCCTGTCCTCCTCCTTTCCTCCTCATCTCCTCCTCCTGTCCTCCTGTCCTCCTGTCCTCCTCTTCTCCACCTCTCCTCCTCCACTCCCTAGGACTGACCCCAGGCTTCTTCAACACACCACCCTGCTTTGTTCCGGGCCCTACTGAACATTATCGCTGCAACAACCTTTTGGACAGAAACCTGAGTCCATGAAATCTGACAGGGTGTGACAGGGTGGGCTAGTATGCATGTCCTCTTCTTCTCCCCCTCTCCTCCCTCCTCTCCTCCTGTCCTCCTCCTCTCCTCCTGTCCTCTTCCTCTCCTCCTCTCCTCCCCCTCTCCTCCTCCTCTCCTCCTGTCCTCCCCCTCTCCTCTTCCTCTCCTCCATCCTCCTCTTCTCCTCCTCTCCTCCCCCTCCCCCTCCTCCCCTCCTCCTGTCCTCCTGTCCTCCCCTCTCCTCTCCTCCTATCCTCCTCCTCTCCTTCTCCTCTCCTCCTATTCTCCCCTCTCCTCTCCCTCTCCTCTCCTCCTTTCCTCCTCACCTCCTCCTGTCCTACTCTTCTCCTCCTCTCCTCCTGTTCCTCTCTTCTCCTCCTCTCCTCCTCTCCTCCTCCTCTTCTCCTGTCCTCCTCTTCTCCTCCTCTTCTCCTGTCCTCCCCCTCTCCTCCTCTCCTCCTCCTCTTCTCCTCCCCTCCTCCTGTCCTCCTCTCCTCCCCTCTCCTCCTCCTCTCCTCTTCTCCTCCTCTCCTCCTCCTCTCCTCTTCTCCCCCTCTCCTCCTGTCCTCCTCTTCTCCCCCTCTCCTCCTCCTCTCCTCCTGTCCTCCTCTTCTCCTGTCCTCCTCCTTTCCTCCTCATCTCCTCCTCCTGTCCTCCTGTCCTCCTGTCCTCCTCTTCTCCACCTCTCCTCCTCCACTCCCTAGGACTGACCCCAGGCTTCTTCAACACACCACCCTGCTTTGTTCCGGGCCCTACTGAACATTATCGCTGCAACAACCTTTTGGACAGAAACCTGAGTCCATGAAATCTGACAGGGTGTGACAGGGTGGGCTAGTATGCATTAGCCCCACTACACAGGCTTCTGGTGAGTAAAAACAAAGGCAACAAAGGCCAAACTGCATCACAGTCCTCATGATGCATTCTTAACCTCCACTGTGCCTCCCCACAGGCTTTATACAGACCCACCAGTCTGGAGTACTATTTTAATTGGAGTTACTTATTTGATACAGACCTGCTACATTCAAACGCATCTCCTCTCCTATCAGTGGCGACTGAAGACGCAGGTATGGGGGGAGGAGGGGGACCCCGGACAGCGTGTAATAATGGCCTGTCATTTTTCATCAACATTCCTTGGGCTGCATGACCCAGGGCCAGAGCCTGAACAGACACGGACCTGACACACAGTGTAGAAATACATCACTGGGGTTAAAGGGCCACACAAGACCCTGTACCGTGATTACACACTGAGCTAACGGATCACATTCTCTACAAAGTGTGTGTGTGTGTGTGTGTGTGTGTGTGTGTGTGTGTGTGTGTGTGTGTGTGAGTGTGTGAGTGTGTATGTGTGTGTGTTTGTGAGTGAGGGTGTGTGTGTGTGAGTGTGTGTGTATGTGTGTGTGTGAGTGTATGTGTGAGTGTGTATGTGTGTGTGTTTGTGAGTGAGTGTGTGTGTGTGTGTGTGTGTGTGAGTGTGTGTGTTGTGTGTGTATGTGTGTGTGTGTGTGTGTGTGTGTGTGTGTGAGTGTTTGTGTGTGTGTGTGTGTGTGTGTGTGTGTGGTGTGTGTGTGTGTGTGAGTGTGTGTGTGTGTGTGAGTGTTTGTGTGTGTGTGTGTGTGTGTGAGTGTGTGTGTGTGTGTGAGTGTGTGAGTGTGTGTGTGAGTATTTGTGTGTGTGTGTGTGAGTGTTGTGTGTGTGTGTGTGTGTGTGTGTGTGTGAGTGTTTGTGTGAGTGTGTGTGTGTTTGTGTGTGTGTGTGTGTGAGTGTTTGTGTGAGTGTGTGTGTGTGTGTGTGTGAGTGTTTGTGTGAGTGTTTGTGTGTGTGTGTGTGTGAGTGTGTGTGTGTGTGTGTGTGTGTGTGTGTGTGTGTGTGTGTGTGTGTGTGTGTGTGGTGTGTGTGTGAGTGTGAGTGTGAGTGTGAGTGTGAGTGTGAGTGTGTGTGTGTGTGTGTGTGTGTGTGTGTGTGTGTGTGTGTGTGTGTGTGTGTGTGTGTGTGTGTGTGTGTGTGTGTGTGTGTGTGTGTGTGTGTGTGTGTGTGTGTGTGTGTGTATGTGTGTGTGTGTGTGTGTGTGTGCTGCTCTGGATTAGGCTGCCCTTCTGAAGTTATTAGAATGGAGTTTTAGGCTTTTCCCATTCATCTCCATGTCCAACAAGGACAGGACTTTGTTCTCCGCGGTGTGTTTCTTGTGCCATCAGGAGACATTTGAAGCTGTTGGGAAGAGAAAGTCAAGCCCCAGAGGGCCTTCGGGAGGCCAGGGCTGGGGGCCCCCACCCCCTCAAATTAGATCACAGGTCCGTCTAATCAGAGACAGCTTAGCCTTGTGGATGGAAACTAGCCGCAAACCTCATCTTCAAATGGCTGTTGCCGTTTTTAGAGGCCCCGCTGTTGAATAAGAGCAGGATAATGTCTTTACTGTACTCCTCATGTCCACACAACCAACAGAGAATGGACCACACAACAGAACAGAACGGAATTGAAGAGTCAGCGGTTTCTAATACACCAACCGACCGACTGACTGACTGACTGACTGACTGACTGACCGACTGACTGACTGAGCTAAAACCCGCTTCTTTTGAGTGACAATACACATCTCAGGAGGTGGGCGACCGACATGTCAAAATGCTCCAACCG